>NC_089822.1:173143676-173443676 GCF_035046505.1 Tiliqua scincoides | reverse complement strand
GCCCCAGACTTGGAAGTGCTGGTTACAGCCCAGGAGCTCTCACAGGACCACAATTGACTCTGTGGGTCCTTGGAGCCAAATGCAGCTCTCCACTGTCACCTGGTAAGTTCACTCCTAGACAAGCTCTACTGCAAACATACTCTATATACCAGTGCCTCCCATTTGTGAGGACCACTGTCATGAAGACTCTTCATGTAGTAGACAAAGGTGTATCTAGGGGCACTGCCACCTAGGGAGGTGAAATCACGGCATCATGTCACATTGTGACATCACTTCCAGGTCTGGAGGAGGGCAGTGGTGGTTTTGCAATGTGGCTGCCACTACCTCCCCCCCCCCCAATTCTGGAGTCCCATAAAGATCCCCCTTCCCATCGGGTGTTTCCCTTTCACTTGCCATCAGGAAGGGGGCTCTTTATGGGACTCCTGGTCTGCTCCCCCCATGCTTTCCCAGCTGTTCCCTCTCCCCTCACCGTCTTCTGAGACCTTCCTGCTTGCTTCTTCCTGTGGGCCCAGCTTTTGCAGCAGCACCAGAGGAGCCGGTGGCAGTGCCAGCATGCCATCCCACTATGGTAAGTCCACATGCAGACAGTGCCCCCTTTCAATAGGCACTCAGGGTATGCGTCCCTACTTGCCTACCCTAGATATACCTCTGGTTGTAGAGTTAGTCTATGTGGTAAACCACTGGCCACCCACATGGTGGGTGGATATGGCCACCCACATGGTGGGGCTCTTACCATTTGGAAGCTTTTTAAGACACCTCCATATGACTGTTGAAATGTTTACACAAAGTATTTGGGGGTTTATGCAGTTTTCTGGTATAGAACTGATAACCCCGTTAGAAAGCATGTCTTGTGCAATGCAATCCTTACAGTTAGTCAAATTCATAAAGATAATATGGTAGAAGGCAACATATGCTTGTAGGGAACTGTAGATCTGTAAACTATGTGAATACTTTTTATTATCTGCTTACTACTATAGGGTTTGTGCAGTCTATTTCTTTTATTTGGGTGCATGATGGGTGACATGCTCGATTACACACGTTCATGGTGCTGGGTGCCTGATAGGAGAGCAGGCTAGTACCATACTTTGGAGCTGATTGCAAAAGGCCTCAAATCTCACAGGCCTTGAGGAACGTCACATTTTTACTGTCCAGAGTAATCCCATCCACAACCACCACTCTAGCAGCCTGGTTTGGGAGAAGCTTTACCTAGATTTCATTCTAAGTAAAATTCCTTGAGTGGCTACACCTTACTGGCCAGTGGCAAACCCAGAGGAGGGGGGGGGCGCAAAATGGTAAGTTTTGCAGGCACCACAATATGTGGTGTAAGTGGCCCCTCCCCCCACCTCTGAAGCCATTCCAGGCATTGAGAATAACGTGGAGAAGATGCCTCCACATTGCTCTCGATGCCTAGAATGGCTCTGAAGCTGAGTGGGAGGGTCTCTAGAGTTAGCTGCTGCACAACTTTGGTAAAGCACAAAACAACAGAAGCACCCATCTAGAGCCAGGGTTGAAGAATTAAGGGTCATTAAGTGGGGAAAAAACCCCAATTCCTTGATAAGCACATCCCATAAAAGACCTTTGTCCTGTCAATGCTGCAGATTTAGCCCCAGCCACCAGGGGAGCAGAGGTAAGTGCCAAGTGGCACAAGGGCATGTAGAGGAGGGAAAAGAGAGGGCAGAAGGGCTGGAGGGACAGGCCTGGGAGGGAGTGAGACCTTTGGAGGATTACTCCACTGAACTCAATCCCCTGTGCCAGACTCCAAAGCCCAATACAGGGTTTCTTGAGTTTGTGTCAGCAAAATAGCTGGCACAGTCTCCAGAAGCTCCCCTGAGCAAACTAGGGCTTTATTTGGGGAAAGGGGACAAATATCCCCTTCTTCCAAGGAGACTTCCAGTCTGCTTGCATCCAGCATAGAATGCAACCTTCAGTCTCGAAAGACTATGGTATCGCGCTCTGAAAGGTGGTTCTGGCACAGCGTCTAGTGTGGTTGAAAAGGCCAATCCGGGAGTGACAATCCCTTCCACACCGGGAGCAAGTGCAGTCTGCCCCTGGTCTGTCTCCCTGGCTATGGGCCTTCCTTCTTTGCCTCTTTGCCTCAGACTGTTGGCAAAGTGTCTCCTCAAACTGGGAAAGGCCATGCTGCGAAGAATAAACCACGTTTATTAGGAATGGACACTGTACAGTGCCTAGCACACTCAAACCTTCATCCAATCTGTGGTTCCTTTATTACATCAAATGCCCACTCCTTATGCCAGTATAAATATTAATGATCATAATTCATGTTACGTTAGCTAGTTCCATTCATATTGATTATTTGGGTCATGGAGCTTTCACTTTTAAAGTTTTTTTTTCAGACCTACAGTCATAATTATTCTGTTTCATAAAACAAAACCTTTAATGAAAAAAGAGATTACTAATATTTCAGTATTGTAGATTATGTTAGAATCAGGCACTTATTCCTTTCTTTCAGAATTGTGTATATTTTAACATTTGAACTCATTTAACATTAAATATTTGCTTCGTGATTTGCAGTAGAGGAAAAATGTCTTTTCCCCTTTTAACTTAATTACAAAAGATCTAAATGTGATTTCACGTAGACAAATCAGCTACTCTTAACAAAGAGGTGTAAATTGGTGTCTAGTTAATTCTATTCACAGTAGGGGGAAAAATATAGAATCCTCAACTCCTTAATTTTAGCAGTGGAACCTCAAGTATTTCATAAAAATTAACACTTTCCTTTTATTCCAAAATCATTGCTATAATTCTTTGTTGCACTTTCATTGTCATTTATCTAGTTAGCCATGCAAATATACATTATATATAATGAGTATGCATATATAGTTTTATAAATAATTTAAATTTGTTTTGGATTTTTTTTTTACTAAATTGAGTAGTTTATAGTGAGTTAAAATACTTAAACAAATAAAGACAAATACAGAGTGAAGCAGCAATTTCTGTCCTTAAAACCATAACCATGGTTAATATATGAAATAACAGCCCAATCCTAATCTACACTGGAACAGTCAGGCCACAGTGGCCTGCGCTGTATCCAGTGTAGGTTAGGTGCAGGCTGGAGATCATCTTGGGATAAGGGGATATTTTTCCCCTTACCCCTTATTGAACACTAGTCTGCACTA
The DNA here is from genome assembly GCF_035046505.1 of Tiliqua scincoides. Classification (NCBI taxonomy): domain Eukaryota; kingdom Metazoa; phylum Chordata; class Lepidosauria; order Squamata; family Scincidae; genus Tiliqua; species Tiliqua scincoides. The sequence goes on along the minus strand of NC_089822.1, from coordinate 173,440,539 downwards.
TGGGGCTATTTGGATCTATGTCAGCTATGTAAGGCTGCAAGCCCCGGGAGTGGGAGTTAAGATTCTGCATGTGCTGCTGCTGCTGATCCCAACCCCTCCTGGGCCCAATCCAGCTCCCAACATGCCATCAGAGGGCAGGCAGGTGGTACCACTGGAGTCTTTGTTCCAAGACCTTCAGCAACCTGTTGTCAGCAGTGGAGAGTAGAACATTCTCCTGCATATCCTTAATTGTGTGTGGGCAGAACTGACTAAAGTCCCACAGTAGACTGCTTATGTGTGTGATGAATGCCCACCCAGACGGTAGAGTCAAAAGAGAAGGCCAGCAAACAAGGCCAAATTCCAGCAGAGTGAGAGGCGTGAGCCTAGTCTATAGGACAAACATATTCCTCTACAGCTGCAGGACCAAGTACAAGAAAGAAGTGTCCTTAAGCTTGAGGCAATAGGTGCTCACTTCTGGAGTGCTGTCTGTTTGAAGGAGGCAGTGTGTTGGTGATTGTGACTAAAGTGGTAGAACACATACTTTTAGTTCTAGGTTCAATTTCTGGCCTCTCCAAGCAGGATTGGAAAATATCCCCATCTGGAGCCCTGGAGAACTGAAGGTATTCAGTGCAGACAATATTGACCTAGAAGGATCAATAGTCTGATTCAGTATCAGACAGCTTCATATGCTCATATCTGAGCTTAACCTTATGCGCCATTGTGGAATATGCAAGACTGAGAATTAGGGCTGCAGGCATCTTGAAAAGCTTTCAGTGTAATCAGTTTAGGACAGTCTTCTGATGCTTCCACTGTATTAGATGAAAGAAAAGGATATTGGATATAGAAGTGGTACTTGGCTATACCTAACAACACCCCTTCTTGGCACGTATAGGGTGTCAGGCCTGGTGGGTCATGTCTGTATGTGGGGGTGCAACTCAGAGGTGTTCCTGGAGAGGGGAGCAAAGCAGTAAGTTTCTTCAAGCGCCAGGAAGCCCATATAAAGTGGCCCTTCCCTCTTGGCTTCCAAGCCGTTCGGGAAGGAGAGAGTAAAGTGGAGGAGACACTTCCACTTTGCTTTTGCAGCTGCAGCTGACTTCTTTGCCCCCTTCCAGCAATGCCTCTGGTGCAGTTAGGGCAAAGTGGTTTGTCTAGCCCAGGGGTGTCCAAACTTTTCGGCAGGAGGGCCACATAAGCTCTCTGACACTATGTCGGGGGCCAGGAAAGAAACAATAAATTTACATTGTCGGGGTTTCCCTCCTCCCACAGGTCCCCAACTTACTCAGGGAGAAGACTTCTGGGCCAGAGGATTAGGGAGGAAGCTGGTGGAACATGGGGCCACCTCCCCATACGCTGCCTGGGCACTCCTGTGGGTGGCAAAGCGCAGCAGAGGAACGCTGCGTGCCGAACCCCCGCTTCTCCCTCCGCCTTGGTGGAAGGAGGGGGGAGACAGGACACAGGCCATGCCCCTCCCCCGCCTCAGGAGAGAAGGGGAGCTCCTGGCTATGACATCGGGAGCCCACAGCTGGACCTCCCAACATCGTCCGCAGAGCTACAGGACCCAGGTGGGCAGGGCCAGCCCACCCCCCAAAGGCAGAGACCAGAGCAGAGGTAGCAGCCTTCCCAGCCATCTCAGGAGGTGGGGTGAGAGGAGGTGGAAGGGAAACAGAGAGAGGAAGGGAAAGAGTGCTGGTAATCCCAGGGGAGGGCAGTCCCAGAGAAAGGCCCTTTTTGTACCATCCCTGTGAGGGAAGGGGAGGGGCCAAAGGGGATGGGTCTGCCCTACATAAACCTGGAGGCCAGGGATGACAAGGCAGTTGGGAGTTAGAAGAGCAGGCAGAAGGATCTGCTGACAGCAGCCCCTGCTCCTGACTCTGGCAAATGCTGCCAACCCAAAGAGGGGGAGCCAGGTGACACAACCCCCCCCTTTCTTCTGGTGAACTATTCTGAGGCCTACACAAGGGGGTCCCCCTTGGAAAGGCCGTGCAGGTCCTCCTCTCCCCCCATAGAGAGGCCTCACATACATTTACAATTTGAATAAATTTACATACATAATATATTAGAGATTGAATTTATATGAATGAATGAAGGTCTCACGATAGCTCAAGGCCTGTAAAAGACCTTGTGCAAAGTAAGGCTGGCCTTCCTTTGCTGCTGCTTCACCGATGTGAAATAGCAAGCAGTGGAGGGAGCCGTTAGCCTGCAGCTCATGCAAGACGTCAAACAGTTGGCCCTCGCACTGAGAGTAGTCATGTCGGGCCAGAGTGGGCTTGAGTGGGCTTGAGCAAATTTCAGGAGCTTATTGGAGACTGGGAGTTCCCTGCAGGCTGGAGGGCCCTGAGGGCTGCAAATGGCCCCCAGGCCAGGGTTTGGGCATCCCTGGTCTAGCCTCTTGCTGATAGATACTCCCCACCCAGAGGCATAACTAGGAAGGAACCTGAAGGGCACCTGCCCTGGGCACCATTCTAAGGGCAGTGCATGACTGCCTCTCAGGCCCGGCCCTAGTTATGAAGGAGGCACTAGTGGCTTCATGCTCCCATTTCCTCTCCTTCAAAAGGGAGCCTCCACAAGGGAAGAATGGGGGTGCAAAGCTACAGCAGTGAAAACTCTGTCCTCCAGGGAGAACCTGGAAGTGATTGCCTTGCATTGCAAGCAATGCAACATAATCTCTTCTGTGTTCTCCACAGAGGAGGAGGTGCTGGTGGTACCCCCATTCCTTCAAGGGAAGCCTCCACAGGGTAGGAAAGAGGAGGGGTGCAAAGCTGCTGCAGTGAGTGTTTCCTCCTCCAGGAAGAGACATCATTGTGTCACATGATTTCAGGACATCACTGCTCCAGCTACTGGGACAGCGCATTACGCCTCTGTCCCCACCCATTCATCGACTCTTCACCCTTTGTGGAAGGCCAAGTTCTGCTCAGGTGCTAGTTCTGGTTGGTGCTGGTTCTCTGACATTGTCTGGTGCAACTAGATATATAGCCATGCTGACCTTCCTATTTGGGTTCCCCCCCCTCTGTGTGGCTAGGGTTAAGTTGACATGTTGCAATTACAACTCAATATGTTAAAGTTTTTTTGCTAGATATGGGAGATAAAACTTTCAGTCCTTTACTTGCTACATGAAATGATGCAGTTCAGCAACAGGTAGATTGTGTACATCTGTCATTTTAGTAACCTGAATATTTCTCCATCCGTATTCCTGGTATAAGACATCTGTTCTCAGCTCCTGCCATTTTATTCTTAGCAATATGCCATAAACTCACAACGTAACATTCTTAGCCTTTCCCATCCTTCCTCTAGTACAGTGAGTGTAAGCCAGTCCTTATCTGTTTGGAAGGATCCACTGCTGTCACCCTCAAGAAGGCTCCCACTGTTCGTTAAGGTCTGTTCTTCTGTTGTCCACTGGTCTGTTGAAAATAGAGGAGGGGCAAGCAAGGTCAGTATTCTTTTCACAGAAAATGGCAGGGGAAAGAGAATGGCACAATTAAGTGAGCCCTGCTACCCGTGTCTGTTGATCACTTTGTGGAAAAGTAAGCATAGATTCTAAACCTTCTGCATAAATATGGATGTTGCTAGAGAACATACAAGACCTTTACTGGCAGAGCATGACTTTCCTCTTTTCCTGACTGTGAAGACCCATCCACTGTGAAGACCCATCCATGCTTTTCTGGAAAGCTTTTCTTAAGACAAACATGGCATATGATAAGAACACAAATTGGATGTCTAGTTATTGAGGAGGAAGAGCTAAAAAGGCCATGCCTCTCTGATGTCCAAGTATATAAGTTTCACTGTGACAGAGAAAACTGAATATCGTTTCAAGATCCAACAGCATCATCGATGGCATACAGAATAAAGTATGTAGTAAAACTCCAAGGATGACCCTGTTCTAAGGCTGGCCTGCATGCGAGAAGGAGTCTTTGATGTAAGGCAGGACTGACAGTGTCTGAACTGAAAAAATGCTCAAGAATAGAAAGAAGAGCAGGAAAATCCTTTGGATTGTGGATGCTGATGTAGTGCAGAAGGAATACCTGAGCAGTACAGCAGATCAAACAAGAGATGCCACAGGGGTGCAACCAGGGGGCACTGCCCCTGTTCAAGTGCGTCTAGACAGTCATCAGCATGACCAAACTAGCACTCAAGGTGCCTGAAGAAAAAGAAGAGTCATGTTAGTCTCTTTTGGTAAGTTAGGGGCAGGATATAAATCCTGGTCATGCCTATGGAAGAACATTAACATACCCTGAGTTAGCATAGTAGACTGTATTGGATTCAAACACATTAAATCAATGTAAAGACCATCACCCAAAGATCATCACTATTGTTGATTTTTCCAGCTAAAACATCTTTAATTTAAAATAGCTACAATTATTTTCAGTTAATTTTACATTGCATTCACAAAGAAGCATCACTAGCAGTACAGTTAAGAAAAACAAAATATTATCTTATTTATTGCAGCGATACCTAATGTGTGGGTGCTGAGCATTTCCAATAAGTGTCAACAGTTCAGTGGCTACAAACAACTCTCTGTGCAATGAAACCTGAAACCCACCACTTTTGCCCAGTCCAGTGGCATCACTAGGGGGCTGCAAGTGGTGCAGGCCGCACCAGGTGACATGCAAGGGGTAGGTGACGCGCACTGGGGGGTGAAGCGCTAAAATCACGGTGGTTAAGAGTAACCCCATAATGTTATATACCGTTGGATGTGGAATTTCCAGCAGAATGCAATTTAAAAAACCAGAGTAGAAAATCTCCTTTCTATCAAAAGTTACATACATTTATACATTGATGGTCCATCCTCACTGGCAATCTTTCCATTGTGGCCCACACTCGCTCCATAAGAACAGCCCCACTAGATCAGGCCATAGGCCCATCTAGTCCAGCTTCCTGCAACTCACAGCGTCCCACCAAATGCCTCAGGGAGCACACCAGATAACAAGAGACCTGCATCCTGGTGCCCTCCTCGCACCTGGCATGCTGACACAGTCCATTTCTAAAATCAGGAGGTTGCACATACACATCATGGCTTGTAACCCATAATGAATTTTTCCTCCAGAAACTTGTCCAATCCCCTTTTAAAGGCGTCCAGGGCAGATGCCGTCACCACTTCCTGTGGCAAGGAGTTCCACAGACCAACCACACGCTGAGTAAAGAAATATTTTCTTTTGTCTGTCCTAACTCTCCCAACCCTCAATTTTAGTGGATGTCCCGTGGTTCTGGTGTTATGTGAGAGTGTAAAGAGCATCTCTCTATCCACTCTGTCCATCCCCTGCATAATTTTGTATGTCTCAATCATATCCCCCCTCAGGTGCCTCTTTTCTAGGCTAAAGAGGCCCAAATGCCGTAGCCTTTCCTCATAAGAAAGGTGCCCCAGCTCAATAATCGTCTTAGTCGCTCTCTTTTGCACCTTTTCCATTTCCACTATGTCTTTTTTGAGATGCGGCGACCAGAACTGGACACAATGCTCCAGGTGTGGCCTGTTTTTTTGGTCTAGTGCGACTGGTGAATCAAAAGTTATTGGCAAAAAACCGGAAAACAAAAAAATGTATGGCGTCCAATGGAAAGTGAAACCGAGCCGTATCGCGTGTTTACTCATGAGTAGGCGAACTTGCCTTAGTCTTTCAGAAAAGGCAGGCTGAGAGGAATCCAACAACACCAGAATGGTCCTGATCCAAAGAATGTAGCCCCCAAAAAACACCAAGAAGGAGGTCCCTTCCTCCAAGCTAGTGAATATATTGAGCTCTATGGAAAGTAAAACTAAGCCACATGGTCATGTTTACTCACGAGTAAGCAAATGTACCTTGGCTCCTGGGCAGGTCAGGCAAAGAGAAATGCGAGGCCACTAGAATGATCCTGATTTGATGCAACTGGAGCTCAGCAAATGCTCCAGAAGGCAGCCCCCCCCCAATAAAAAGAATGAAACAGAGGCTTGACAGGGTAAGATGAATTTTTTTTCTGTTTTAGGCTGAAATGCTATCCACACTTTCCTGGGAGTAGGCCCCACTGACTATAATGGGACTTACTTCTGAGTAGACAGGCATAGGATTGGGCTCTCAGATTTGTAAAGCCAGGTGGATGCCGATAGTGATATGCTTGAAAAATAAGAATTTATATTGAACTGGGTAAAGGGTAGGGGTAAAAATCTTACTGATTCTTTTTTTTTGGGGGGGGGGAAGGTGTTATTGCAGGCAGGCTACAGAGAAAATTCACTTGGTGGAACAGGGCTGGCTTTCCCTCATTTAATTATTTGTTTTACTTTAATTATTTATAATTATTTATTTTAATTTGCTTTATGATGGGTCCTGGACAGACTGTCATTCTAAAAAGTGGGTCCCAGTGCTAAAAGTTTGAGAACTGCTCAAATAAGGTGTTAGTAAGTTGACACCCTGGGGGGAGGTGACACCACTAGTGACCAAAATCACTAAAATCACAGTTTGCAAAAATAATACCTTCATGTTATATATCAGTTAATGTGTAATTTCATGCAGAATGCAATGAAACAAAACTGCGTTGAAATATCTTTATTCTATCAAAAGGTGCAGCCAAAAAACCAGTGGGGGCAGGGCAATGGTAGATCACCATGCCCACCACCTGGAGTGTTGCCCCGCCCACTGCATTGGGGTGACACGCTGGCCTCCCACACCGGGTGACACGAACCCTAGTGACGCCACTGGCTCAGTCTCAAGAGGTGGATGGGGCTTACCATATCTGATCTTGAACTGCCTCATTTGGGTACCAATTGGGCAGCTAGGCATGACTCATGGAGTGCAAATATATATATTAAAATAGAGGTGATTGCAAAAAGAGTCGAAATTGACTCTCTGGATCTCTGATGACTGCCCTTCCTTGTTCTTCAACATTTTTGTGCCCCTTTTATTTTCATGAGTGCTTGGGGAGGGAGATGTAGAAAATATAGGAAAGAAGGGGTTACTGATCCTGGTTGCTGGTTTCTTGGATTGTGGAGAAATGTGGTTGCCCAATGCTCTGTGCAACACCAGCAGGTCAAACGAATGACAAGAGAAGATGAAGGTGAGGAACAAAAAACACAAAAGTCTAGTGACCCAGGTTTTTAGATATTCCCCCCCCCAAAAGGAACCTGTGGCATCTTTTGTGATGGGAACTCATGAAGGGACTTTTTTTTGTTCTTGCACCTTGCTGAGGGTGTGATAGTTGGCTCAGGAGATCCACTGGTTCATTAACATTCCTCCTTGATTGAGTTTCATGCTCTCTTAGCAGGCTGCCAGTAGCACATACATGTGTGTTCTCAGTATGCCTCAAAATAAACAGACAATAAAATAAAAAACTGGTCAGGCAACATGCCTGAACCAAACACTTTGAAACTGAAGAGATACTAAAGAATAAATAAAAGCCCATACTAATGCTAATAGTCATGTTGTAGTCTGGGGTTTTTTTTGCAGAGGCAATGCGTCAGTAGCACTTTATCCTGCCAGAGAGGGGTTTGCTATTCCAAGTAGTATAGTATGAGCTGCCTCATGGGAAGGGAGGAAATAAGCAAAAAACAAAACAAACGAACAAAAGACCAGTCACCAATAGACATCCCGCCTCCATCTCAGTCTCTACTTAAACGTGGCAGATGATGCCTTCTCCCATATCGGCTATTTCTTAGTCAAAGACAGGTATGTCAAGTGGATGTGATTCTAGATCAAAACAATGCTGAGAAAATTCTAACATATAGGTAGGGTTTTTTCCCCTTTAAAATGCATGTCCCCGTCTTCCCATCAGTGGCTAGTAAATATAAATTTAATATATATAGAAAAACAAAACTGCAAAAAGCATAACTACATAATAAAACCGCACAAGCCTAACTACATTTCAAATAGTGAATATGTTGTTTTGAGTGATTTGTAGTACAGAGACATCTTAATTATATATGTCTTGAATGCAGATTATTAATGGAAAAAATACTGGGAGAGATATAGCATTAGCTTTTTTTTTTTTTGCTGCAGACAAATATTTTACATGATGAGAGCAGTGTGTAGGGCTACAGAGTATGTTGGGAACAGAAACCACTGGTACACTTACAAACATTATGCATCTATAAAGACTCCACATTTCTAAACATCTGCATAGGGATACAGTGACCAAGTGATAATCAAATATGATGGTTGTCCTTGGCTTCACTGACAGATCTTACTTTTACAGGTTAAAAAGGCTGTATTTGGCTGCAGATTTGTGACAACTTTTCAAAGAACAAATGTGTACATCATGCTTCTCTTAGGTGAACATGAATTTGCAAAGGTTTGCTGGGTGAATCTGTACTTCCAAAATAAAATACTTTGAACAGATAATAAAAAAATCTTTTATTATTTAATTGTACTTATATATGTAGGGCAATCTGTATTTTACTATCGTTTAAAATATTTTTGAATAACTTAGGACCCGGCTGTGCTACTTAACAATATAAATTGTTAAAACTTGATGTTAGGAAATCTATATTCTATATACAGAAGAAGAAACTGTTTAAAGGCAAATGCTATGTACGTTTACAAACGACCATCATCTCAGTGTTCAAGTGCTGTATGCTTCTGACACAGAAGATCAGAAATGCCTAGTGGGGTACTTGAAAATTTTCTATTAATAACTAATGAAATGCAGTGATTTATTGCATGGATTTTATATAGGGCTCTTCTTGCTTTGAGATGAAAACTGAAGCAGCTCTGTGAATGAGCAAGTAGGGGATGCTCCCTGAAGGGCTGCAGTAGTGTGGGTGACACTTTTCTTGTCTCCCCAGAGGTGAAGTGTGTCATATCCTGAGCTCTTACCATCTTTACCAGCCCAGAAAGCTACAGGCTATTCTCAAAGCAGGCTATCTCACATTCACACATGCTTCTCATGTGGTACGATTTCCTCCTTCTTCCACCCATATTTTTTTCCCCCTGTATAAACAGCACATAAAGACTAAAAGGTATAAAATGAAATATTAAAAAGCAAGAAAGTATACAGTTGAGATCATGCTGTTGTATCCCTTGCTTGCAATATTATAAACGTATCGGTTTTCAAGAAGATTTTCAGCTCAGACCGTTAGTTATCACAGAAATTTCTCAGTGTAGAACCAAACCAGCCATTTTAGTGAGCTTTAAATTTGTCTAAATAACAAATGCTACGCTGAACAAGATGACAAGTCGGACAAGGCAAGTCTTCCATATAAAACTCCAACCACTGCTAGCATTTCAATTTCATCTATTACATTTTTCTGTTGAATCAAGAGAAATGATTGATCAAAGATTAAAGTAAAAAAGAAGCTAATTTCTGTCTATTGTTAGTGGAGATAAATGCAGAGCTAGTACTACTATATGCCATTCAACAAAGGAATATTTATCTTTCTTTATCCTTTCTTCATTGTCTATTTTCTATTGAAAGGGAAAATGGGAATTGAAGAATTCTCACCCAAAATGTGTAAAGCAGATTGGGAAAATCTATTCAAAAACAGATATGGCTTCCACCTTCACAAACAGTGCTGCTGCATTTATTTCAAAATAAAAGGATACAATATGCATATTTTCCAGTGGCACACTGCATAATTTAAAAAAGAAAATAGACAGTGGTCACACACAAATGCATTCCCTAAGAAGCCAACACAAGTAGCTTTGGGCTTGACCTTAAGAAACCTTGGTTCCATGATGTCATTGACCCATTCTACCCACTGACCCATTCAGGTAGTTTTATGACTACCTGAGAATATCTACCTGCCATCTGACCCAATGTGGTGGCCTTGAATGCCCAATGAGCTGGCACATCCCAATTCCAGGTGGTGGGCTAGCTAGGACCCATCGTCCTTGGGAAAACCAGTCATAAATGACATGAAATAAACAAAATCTGCTTTCCAAGCCATGCAGTCTTTCTGCTAATTTGGTGCTAATTTCACTATAATTAATGATGCTAATTTCAAACTGTCACAGGGACACATATGGGGGGAACAAAGAGAGCAAGGGGAGCTCAATCCCCTTAAATTTTTCATTAAAAATTTATCATTATCAAATCCTCATTAAATAACCCACTATAAAAAAAAATTAGAGCCAGATTGTTTTGACAGCTAAAAAGATTTCACTTTTTTTCTAGTGCATTTGACTGAAATGCAAAAATGTTAGGTAGATATTAATTTAGCAGATGTCTAGCTTTGCATCATCAACCTGAAACAGGCAATTTCTGGCAAACCATCCCACAGTACAATGTTAAAACCTGTGAATTCCTCGTGGATATGCCTTTTACAAGCTTCCATTTGCACTCTCAGAAAAATATCTGAAATTGCTGTGGAAACACTCACGCTCACACATCTGGTTGAAACTCTGAAAGCACCACAAATATACACAGAAAAGTAGAAAGTGATAGGTGTTAACATGAATTTTTTGTTTAAGAAACGAACAAGTCACGAGCAAGCGTCACCATTATAAGGGTTATTTATTCACTTTGATCAAACAAAGGCTGAACATTAAAAACCTTTTCCGAAGTACATCATTTGCCAATAAAGACAGCATAAACAACACAGAACCCTAAGACAAGCATATGTCTGGAAACAGTACAATGCAATTCACTTCAGAAAAGAACCTAAAGAGCAACAATCGTAAAACCACGTCTCTACAAAATGATACTGCATACTAGACATCAATGATACAGGTTTAGTCTTGGAGCAAGTAAGGATTCCAAAGGATGTGAACAACGTAAAATGTGCTTAAAGATAATTAAAACAATGCAAGATTAACTCTGTCAGCCTAAACCTATGCATGTCTACTCAGTAGTAAGTCCCATTATAGGTTTCTTTGTGGATGATTTTTTTATTCAAAATACTCAAAATGCATGAAAGTGAAACCCAAATTACCAAGGTAGTTCTTCCCTCCACTGCTTCAAATATGTCACATTTAATATTAAATAATTATGGGGGGGTGTGTGTGTAAAGCATAACACAAAGCAGTAATGTAAGTATCCTATCATAATGTCAGTCATACATCTTTAAATCAAATGACTGAGTGGAAATTAAGCCAAATGGTCATGTGAAGAGTCACATTTAAGAAATTTAAGGGAGGTGTTCAGCGACACATGCCATTTCAACTGTATGATTTGGAAATCTGGAAATAGAACCACATTTAAAATGCACTTGACAGATTCTAAGTCTGGAAGTAAATAGAGAGTCCAAAGGACATGAACAATATAAAACATATTTTAGGATAATTCCAATTTCATAGTTTGTTTTTTCAAAAGCTTTTGGAAAACAGTTCACCCTAGAGGCTCTATTAATAATATTATTTTTGAGTACAATTCAAGCTGCTTATTTTTAAATATGAAAAGTTATAAATTGAGGCTTCTTATTAATTATGGCTTGGACTATAATATATTAGATCAGCGATTTTCAACCTTTTTCCATCTCATGGCACACTGACAAGGCACGAAAATTGTCAAGGCAAACCATCACGTTTTTGGCAATTGACAAGGCACACCATGCTGCCAGTGGGGGGCTCACATCCCCCACTGGTCCTACTAATAAATGACCTCCCAAATTCCTGTGGCACACCTGTGGACCACTCGGGGCACACCAGTGTGCCATGGCACAGTGGTTGAAAATGGCTGTATTAGACAGTGCATTTTGGCCTATGCTCTGCCACCACCACTCAGTTTGACCACAGGCCCTTAGCAATATTGGTCACATATTATGTTTAAAATGCAGTCATGTAACAGAGACATTTTCAGAAATTGTCTTTCAGTTTAAAACTTCATATGCCTAGAAATGCATCAAGAATCAACGTACATTATTGCAATAAATTATTTAAATGAAAGCAAAAAAATATATAACCAACACAAAAACTTACCAGTATCATCCCTTTGGGTGGTACAAAACTATTGTGAAGAAAAGAGGATTTTCACAATTAAGTTGTGACCCTTTCCTTATGATCATGGGCCCCTGAGAATTTACTACAAATTCAGATCTTTCTGTTTAGACTTTTGTTTGGTAGCATACACTAGTCATGGGTGACAATTCATCATGGAGTTAAGCATGCAAAAACCTATTGATAGTGAGCCCAGTCCTATCCAACCTTCCAGCACTGATCCAGCCTCAAAGCAACCCCAAGGCAAGGGAAGAAACATTCCCTCACCCTGAGGAGGCCTCTGTGATTGCACCTCCACGGCAGGATGTGGCACTCGCCACATTGGCATGGCCGTTTAGTGTTGGAAAGTTGGATAGGTTTGGGCCCTGTGACTATGAACTTTAACAACATTTTTCTTTGAATATATTTGTTTATATTATACATATTCAAATAATTCAATTTTTAGATTTATATTATATATATATCATACCCCAAACCTCGTTTAGGCACGACAAACGATAACATAAAATTAATGAGATGTTTTACTCCAGGTAAACAAACTTGCCTGCACTTTTCTTTGTTGTTCATAACATTTTCAGAATATGAATGTCCTTAATCCTTAATGACATCTGTAAGAAGCAGTGTGTGGGGGGGGAGGTGTGGGCAAGCAAGCAATGCTCTTGCATTCTCATTGAGATGTCAATTACAAGAAAGGGGCAAAAATATTGCCTAAGGGGGTTGAGTTCTAAATTAGGACACTCACACTGACAGAAAGATTAGCTTGCTCTTTGAGGAAGAGAAGAAAGACCTAGTGCTAAGGAATATTGAAAGCCAGCTGATCCTGCTTCCACAGTGAACGGTGCCTTTCCATAGGCACTCTCCATTAAAGAAGAAATGTTCCTGTCACAGCATCTGTTGCTCTGACACAAATAAGGTGAGTTTAAAAGCAATGCAAATGCAAAGGCAGACGTATGAAAAGAAGTCTTAGATTTCTGAAGAACACCGGCTCACAAAGAACGCCTTTTTTCAAATCCCTCTCAGCTTCTATGTAATTTGTAGAAGGAAAAGTTAAGAGATCTATATACATTTTCTCACACTGAAGCCATGATCAAAGTACAGCTTGTTTCTTTGTTTAGATATTCATTTGAGGGGAACTGAGAAGTACGCATCAGAACCACTGAATCTGAATTCAGGTCAAGGTAAAAACACTTCACCTAATAACTTAACATATATGAATAGCACTTGCCAGGAAGAAAAAAACTCCACCCTTTTGCTAAGCCTGTGTACAATATATACATTTTCTTTCAAGCAAAAATATGTTCTGCCTTGACATACAGGCTTACCCTTGAGAATCTTTTTTGTTTTTAATTATTGCTGAACCAAGCACAAACAAATCTTTCTCCCAGCTCTACAGTGTCAATAGATATCTGAAGAGATTGGTAAGAAATATCTATCATATTTATTGAATTATTGGAAGTTGGTTATTGATTCAAGAGCAATTTTTTTTCAATAATTTTGATTAATCTAAAGAACAGGAGCAAGCTTTTAAAAACTCAACAACAAGACTATTGGTCTCAAATGATTTAGCATGACATTCTTTTCTACCTGGTACAAAGTGACATGACATTAATTTGAAACAGAATTGACTCTTGGTTATCTTTTTCTACTAGTTTGCTTATTAGTTACTAGTTAGCTTCCCCTGGGGGCTGGGGATAAGAATAGGCCCTCAGTTTGGCTGTACTTGTCGTAAGAGGCGACTAAACAGCCACCGGGTAGATGGGACGCGTCAGCCTGGGAAGGCAGCTCATCTGAGAGAAGGAAAACTCTGATCCCAAACCTCCACTGCCTTGTGGCTACATCCAGTTATGGAAAAGGCTTCAGGAGTCAACCTCGAGGCAAAATCCGGAGCCGGAGTCCCTGAGGCAGTTCACAGCTGAACACAGTCACGTTCTGGCAACTCCTGCGACGCCGCTGGAACCAACCGTATTGGCCTCTGCCTTTCCATTGGACCATTTCAGTGACGTGGAGAGGGGGGATTTGCTGCATGGGTAACAGCCTATCCTCCATACCTACTTTACCCAGGCTTCGCGCACTGGAGAGGACACTGTTCCAGAGCCACCATTCAGAGCGCAATACCATAGTCTTCCAAGACTGAAGGATGCCAACACAGTTTGCTTATACAGTGCCAACAATATATATCCAAAGGGAATCACCTTTATATATTTGGATGCTTTTTATATCTAGGACAAAATAAAGTAAAGGTTTCCCCCGCACAGTCTGGCTCTAATAGGCGGTGCTCATCCCCGTTTCCAAGCTGAGGGAGCCAGTGTCTGAAGACATCTTCTGTAGTCATGTGACCAGCATGACTAAATGCTGAACGCTGTTACCTTCCCACCAAAGTAGTACCTATTTATCTACTTGCATTTACACACTTTGGAACGGCCAAGTTGGCAGGAGCTGAGGCAAGTAACAGGAGCTTACCCTGTTCCACAGCACACAAAAAATTCCCGGCCTCAAGGAATCTACCAGTTTTGACAATGGCGAAGCCAACAGAGGAAAGGCACAGGAAAACTTATTTATGCATAACTTATTTGGATAAATCTCTATCCCCCCCATTCACTAGCCAGGCACATTTACAAAAGAGTAAGCCCAAATGGACTTACTTCAGCGTAAACATGTTTAGGATTGTGCTGTAGTAAGATGATTTATCACATTAACATTCCACAAGTTGCATTTTTATATCTGAATCCAGTGCATTTACAAAGGTAACATTTACAAACCAACATATGAAACTGAGATCATATCCCAGTGTCCTATCTTGGTTTGTAAACTATAGTTAAACCATACCTCCTGGCTTGGATGAAACCTGGGGCTGTGATTCAGCAAACCATAATTTCTTAGTTGCAGCTCTCCACTTAATGTGAAATGGAGAGGGGTGGGTGGGGGGGACCATGTTGACTTACAGCCCAATCCTATCCTTCCCCACTTATGCAGCCTCACCAAAAAGACATGTGCTGTATCCAGCAGGGGGGTGGATTGGGAGGGGAAAGGGAAATTATGTCCTCTTACCCCTCCTTAATGCTCTTGCCAATGGGTCTCCTCAGACCTGTGCCAGCTCTATAGCAGGCAAATGTCTGAGAAGAAGAAAGGGGTAGTGAGCCTCCAAACATAAGAATAAGATCAGGCATGTGCCATTGCCACTGGATCCACCATCTTCCACTGCCTGCCCACCCCATTCCTTCCCCACCCGGTTTTGGTCCTGTCAGCCACTCCCAATCCCCACCATGCCTTACTTGCTCCAACAGCAGAAGTTACCTTTGCTGTTATAATGGGTTCTGCAAAAGAGCCCAATCCTCGTGAACCATGTTTTGTTGGATTGTCTGAAGCAGCCCAGATTGGGATCAGGCCAGAGTCTTGAACATACTCTAGTGTCCCTAGATCTAGTAGTGTGTTTACTACACAATCAAACAATTGTGTAGTAAAGTCTGAGCCTGATCAAAGGTGATCAGACTCAAAAACTAAACTACTCAAGCAATTAATTTCTTCACTCATTTCAATTTTGAAAAGTTTAATACTTTATAAATAATTACTTTTCAATATTTTTAATCTTTACAATGCAAAGATATGACATAGTAGCCCTTCAACATTTCTGAAAGTAAATCTATTTTTGAAATTATGTTCAGTTTTTCACAATTCAGTAGAACAGCAGTATATCTACAACAAATGCACTTTCATAAAATTAGGCTCTTGATTTTATTGCTTAAAGCACTCTTCTTAATAATACCATAATCCTACAAACGATTGAGAGACTTTCTGTTTTCCCTTTTATTTTAACTAGGTTTAGGTGAATATTAATACATGTTTGTACAGCCTGGAGGTGGAGGAAGCAATTTGTTGGGCACCTACCAGATTTACAGTTTGAGTACATTTGTTCATTTTGTTCGGACACACAAGTACAGATTTTGTTTACACATATCTCTCTGACTAAGCAGACAATAATATCTGCTGTCATAGTAACAAAAAAAACATTAAAAATACAATGGTTAACTGTTGAATATGTATGACAGATTTGCAATGAATAGTCAGATAAAAGGTTGTATAATTCTTAGAAATAAGTTGGAATAACTATTTACCAAAAGATATGTAACAGATACCTACTGATTAACTTTAAACATTTTCATCTTAAGAACTAACAGATAAATTTAGAAGTAAATTCTACTTGAACTTATTTGGTTGAACTTATTCCTAGTAAAGCAGTTGAAAAGCAAGTACACACCTTGCAGTCAATACTGGAGGCTACCAAAAGACGCAACTTGTAGGGATATGAAGAGATTGAAGAATATTGTACACCCGCAAATGCCAGGCCTAGAAGAATGGCACAAAGAAGAATGGCACAACGGCACAAAAAATGGGCAGTGTTTTAGGCTTCTGAGGCTCTCTCTTCTTTCGCTTTAGAGACTACTCACAGCTCCTGATTGTCTCTGAAGTCAAATACAAGGTCAAAAACAAGGCATCATCCTTCCTCCAGGTGTGGGGGGGGGCACTTTCCGTCCCCATATGCTGGGTGGTAAACAGGCAGGCTCCAGAATCAAAGTCACTGGTAACCACATTTGTCAACTCTGCCTTATGGTCATGGATTGGGATAAAAGGACCTACTTATGCATGCCCAGTGTGATTTTTTTTTCCTGGAACAGTAGATCTACATGGCTTACCAACAGACAGCTCTTGAAAATCTCCTAACTGTCAAAAGTGGTTCCTGATACACATTGCCAGTACAAGTCCAAAATGTCCTCAGTTGTGTAACCAGTTGTCCAGTTCTCTGGCCACAACACATGAAACATTTACCATGGGAAAGCTGTATACACCAGGCTCCCCCTTGAAAAGCTATTGTGTGTTAACCAGCTCAAAGATCATAGACTGAAAATAAGTCACCTTTCCTGTACTGAGATTTCATTGAGATTGCTCTTTTCAAGCATTTCCTGTTTTTTTAAAAATTTACGTGAGTTTTATTTTATTTTTAAATTGTAATTTACAGCATTTCACAAGAAAATAAAAGTTGTACCATTTAAAGTTACTGTACCTTAACAAATGCACCTAAAGTGGCACTATTTCTGCATGCACGAAGGCTCAAAGCCTCAACAACTCCCAAGAGCGATTAATCTTCTAACACTAATTAGATATTTGCTAATTAGTGTCTGATGTGTGAAATGAAAAACATTTTGAAGCTGAAACGAATAGGGCCTATAAAGATAGTTGCTGTATTCCAGTACACCTTTTTCAGTGTTATCATATTTCATAAATATGAATAAGATCACATGTTACCAACTAGTCTATAAAATTATCTCTCTGAACAAAACCTTTTGTATGATATAATAAGAATGTGTCAATATTTTGCATTTAAAAGCACTTGATGGAAGGAAGTGTTTTCTCTCAATGTTAAAGAGATGTCACATTTCACGCATCACTTTTATGCTACATTAACTAGTACCAACTCTAAACTTGGCTTATCTTCAATCCTTCTGAAATGAAGAATGCTAAACAACAGAAATCATCCTTTTCACTCCACTCTAGTTCTGTTTATGTGGCTCCAAAGGTAACACGCACAGAAAACAACTGATACGGCAAATAAATGTGAAAAGGTTCATTTTAGAAACTTATTAATTTCAGTTGCCAAACAGGTTATTATAGGGAAAAGAATGCAAACCCAGCATTCTAATATACAAAATCAGTCCATACAACTGGAATAATTTTGATATTAAGTGATCTCACACATGCTAAGGACCCAATCCTATCTCCATCACTGGTGCAGCCGCAGTGGAGCCCTTTTGTAAGGGAACAGGAAAGTTGGATAGGACTGGGCTGTAAGTCTGAAAGAAATTTTTTGTCAGTATGGAAAAAATTGTGTCAGGGGATCACAAGAGAATAACTTTGCTACAGACATGACCTCGTACTTTAGAGAGAGGTAGCATCTAAGTACCACACACTAATGACCTAATCTTGTCTAACTTCCTGCGCCAATGCAGTAACTGTTGAAACCTGCAAGATAGTTTTGGCCTCAAGCCTTGGGTCAAAGGAACATTTGTTCCCTTTCCCTGCCAGCCCAAAGGGATAATTTAGACCTGTGCCACTAATATGGCCAGTGTAAGCCTGCGTTGACCTGTTATATTAAGATGGGAAATGGGTTAGGATTTGGTGAGCACCGCTGCCACCAAACCCACCCCACTGTGGACCCGATCCACTCACCCACCCACCCCTATTCCTTACCTGTTACGCCCAACCCCCTGCCCCATTTTGCTCTCTCCTAGCCCTGTCCCATCTCCCCCCTCCATCCTACCTTTTCCAGCCAGTGAGTACAAGGAGGCACTACGTCCATGCTGACACTCTAGCAGTGCATGACTCCATGCGCTGCCGGAATGTTTTCTTGCAACTGTGTTAAGGCAGTTTATGCTGGTAGAACACTTCTGTGAACAGGGAAGGTTTGGGCTGTAAACCACTTCTTTGCTCCTACTTCTGCTGAAATATCCGTTTTGCAGAAGTGTGACTAAGAGGTCCTTGTTCAAGAAACAAACTGAGCTCAATGCAGGACTGAACCCCAAACAACAACCACTCTCTTCCATTTTTTTTTCCTCTTCTGACCCAACATTGCTGCAACGTCATTCTCTGAATTGCTTCACACCCTACAACACTCCCATAGCTTGGAATGAGAGTTCCAATGCTTACAGAGGGAAAAGAAAAACAAATCATATTTTTCCACACAAGCCATAGGCCTGGTTCATGGTTTGTTGTTATGAGCTCAAGCTGGCATCATCCTTAGCCTTGGTCTTGTGTTCTCCGCCCTCTCCCCTTTGTCACAAGTGAGGGGAAGGGATTCGAGGCTTACTTTTGTTGTTTGTTACATACTATAATTTCCTATTATGTCCTAATTCAGAAAGCTGCTGTTTGTACAAACCACAGGGCACAATCCTAACACCTTATGTTAGTGTTTTCCAGCACTGACATCAGGGCAATGCAGCTCCAAGGTAAGAGAGCAAACATTCCCTTACGGAGGCCTCTGTGAGTGACACCCAACTGCAGGATGCAGCACATGTCCCATTGGCACCGGTATGCCAGTGTTGGAAAGCACTGACATAAGGGGTTATAATTGCACCCACAGTTACTTAACAAGTCAAACCAGGACTTTGAGAAAGGAAGACTGGATTAGCGTTCATGTTTAGGCTTATCTTACGCACCGACAGAATGCTCCCTGTATCTTTCTCGTTTCTGCTAGAAATAATTCAGCAAAACATGTGTGTGACACTGGAGTATAGTGAAGGGAATTTATCATTTTAGATCCCATGTGTTGCAGAATACATCAAAACAAACACAAGAAATCTGATTATTTATTTAATCCATTAAAAAAAATCCCATCTTGCCATCAATTTGAGGCAGCTATTCACTAATTTCTAAAGTACCACTGTTTCAACCACTTAAGTCTGAAAAAAGTTTATTTTTAATTGATTGGTTGTAATTAATGTCACTTAACTAAACCAGTTTCAATCCAGATGTTTGCTTTAAACACTTCATGAATTTCAGGCCCACTGAATTTGCACAAAAGGCATCTCAGGAGAGTATAATGCAGTCCCACAGACTGCAGCTCATCAGACTATATTCTGAAGTTAGTTTCTGATATTAATCCTTCTATTTGAATAATGAACACTATTACAAAACAAAAGGTAATTGTTTAAATGTATAGAAGGGGAAATGGCAAAAAAGCACAGGAGAAAGAATGAGCATGTATGCCTTGTTTTGCTTCAGATAGCGATGTACAGTTTCTTTTTTGAAGCACAATTTCATTGTTATACAAATGATTTTATTTCTGAGTTCTTACTCTCTCCATCTTACTAATTAGACTTTTAGTTTCATTGGTGATGTTTAATTATTGAAGCTTTTTTTGTCTAAATACAAGCAGCACAAAGAAATTTGTCAGAAGGCTGGTTTTATACTGTTATCAATGACTAAACCACAGCATATTTTTAGTATTATTAAAAGTACTTAATGAGTCTGAGTTTAGCAACTTCACACATCATACACACGAAAGCCTATAGACCCAGTGTTGTTTACTGAGTGCCTAAATGCTTGCTGGCAACAAGAGCAGATATTTTTGCACAGAACAACTTAGGCTACAGTTCTATACACACTTATCAGGGAAAAAGTTCCATTGGACTCAATGGGGCTTACTTCTGAATAGACATGTACTGGATTGTGGTGTAAGGCTGCAAACCTGGAAGTAAATTTCATGGAACTCAGTAAGTCTTACTTCTGGGTAGACATGCAGAGAATTGCACATTTTAGCTTGTTGAAATCTGAGTGCTGTTAAAAGCACTGTAACGAGATCATGAGGGTTGCTATACTCCAGTGTCAAAATACAGGCATAATAATAAGCAAAACATTCGTTAATAATGGAAACTGAGTGGCAGATTAGAGAGGGAGTTAAACATCACCACTGCATTTTCATTCCAAATTGTATTTATTTATTTTTAAAAATTATGTTCTTCTCTTCTCAACAGGGAATCAGTGGATTTAAAAAATGTAAAAGCAAATATGCAAGCAAAATAACAAAAGAACAGCAAATAATATTAAACAGTAAAGGGAAGAACTGACAAAACTTTTAAAAACACAAAAATTAAACAAAATATTTTAATGCCTGGCAAAAAGTCAAGCCTTCAGCTGCTAGTAAAAAACATAAAGCATTGCATGTAACATGCACTATCATGATACGGGGGAAACTTCCAGCAACCACCCGCTAATCAAGTGCCTAGTGCCAAGCACTCACTCCCTTCACGTCTCCCACTCTTCCAATTGGGTTAGCGTGCAGCTTGGTGGGACAAGACCTGGTAGATCTAGTCCGCTGCCACCAACCCAAGAGATCCGGTTCCCAGAGAGGTTCCCTGGGTAAAACCCCTCCCTAAGAATGCTATGTCAGGTTGTTAAAATGCCCTCACTCTGCCAGTAATATTTGCAGAGCAGGGAGGCTGACAAAACCACTGATCCCAGAACAGGCAGAGGTTTTAAGCAAAAGGGTTTTATTAACAGGCAAGGAAAAAAACACACAATTTAAACAGGCTTTGATTCTTACAAATAAACGTTCCCTGAATGGGGCTGACCCTGCACGTGCAGGCCGAGATCCCAACTCAGCCTAGCATAAGCTGAGGCAGCTAAGAGCTCCCAACTTCTGGATGGGAAGGACAAACTAATATAAGCAAAACTTGACATGCCTATCTTATTTCTGGCCCCTTCTCTATTTCCCTGGGGCTCTGGTTAACAGTTTCTATGGAGAAATTTCCTGCCAGTGTCTGAGGTGCTTCAAACGGAGCCAGCCAACTGGAGAGCTGGGGAGGGAGGACCAGAAGATCTCCAGGCCTGAGGGAGACTCTTTCTCTCTTCTGCATGCTTCAGATTGGGCAAGACAAGAAGAACCACTCTCTGCTAAGCAAAGTGAAAGCTGCTGTCCCCCCCCCCAACTGATGCAACCAGAGGAGGGCTCTGTGACTGTCTCCCCAACTGCAGGATACCACACACGCCCCACTGGCACGGCTTCATTAGCACTGGAAAGCTGGATAGGACTGGGTCCACAAATATGAAACTTGAGAAAGCAAGGGAGAACCAAGGAGGAAAAGGCATTGCAGGTGCACTGTTGAAGCTTCTGCAAAAAGTCAGAGAGACAGGGACCTGGGGTTGGGACCTAGGGTTGCACTGACTACAAAGGCGAAAAGGGTGATGGCAAGAACAGAACGCAGCTTGCTGATTTGAAGAAGCAAGCTGAATGTTTAAGGGCAGGTTTTAAAAATAGAGAAAAGTACCTGTTGATAACAGAAGGGAGAAATAAATACTCATGAAAGAGTGGCAAAGACAATTATTTCTCTCACAATTGCATATTCAAAATAAGGAGGTGCTCCTATAAATCTTCTTAAACATATTGGCAGTGGCGGAGAGGGCTGGCACCCAATCAGGTTGTAAAACACCAAGGACTTTCATTTTTGTTTAACACCATTTGATTTCTGAGGCGGTCATATTTGGTGCAATTAAACCCATGTTTTGTGACAATTCAGTGGAAATGGTTCAGTGCAAATAACCGAACATATAGCAGTGGTTCTCAAACTTTTACAACAAAGACCTCCTTTTTAGACAGTACCCACCAGAAGTGGGTACCTGACAGTACCTGACAGTATCTGACAGTACCCACTAGAAGTGACGTCATGACCAGAAATGACATCATCAAGCAGAAAGAGTTTTAACAATCCTAGGCTGCGATCCTGCTCAGACTTACCCAGGATTAAGTTCCATTTACTATAATTGTTAAAAGCATATACAAAACAGCCTGTTAAAAGTACAGATCTGTAACATTTCCCCAAATGCAGCCACATCAGTGGCGTAGCTAGATGGGGTGTAAAGTACTAAGTTTTGCAGGGAGCCTCATCTCGGTGTGCAAGGGCCTCCGGGCAAAACAGAGGTGTACGCACCCACCACCCAGAATGACTCCAAAGAGGGGTGTGCTTGCACGTCGCGGTGAGGCTCCCTGCAAAACTTAGTGCTTTGCACCCCCTCTAGCTACGCCACTGAGCCACATACTATGGTAGTATCAAGCCTAAGATAAAATATTGAAATGAATGGGAACCCACCTGAAATTGGCTCGCAACCCACCTAGTGGGTCCCAACCTACAGTTTGAGAAACACTGACATATAGTATTAGTACTCATAGATATCACATGTTCTTTCTTGACATTTCAAGAAAAGTGGGCAGTGAGTTGACAAGCAAATACAACCTAGACAAGAAAGTTACTTCTTTTCTTTTCTTGGCCTTTTGAGAAATGCCATTGTTTCCTCTTAGAAAAATAAAATTAAAAAATCAGCGAAAGGGATATCCAGGCGACAGTGGTAGGCCCTTCATCAGTCCAGCCATATTGAGAGCCGATGCCTATAGACTAAACCATGGCTGATTTTGTTTCTTCGGTTTAAAAATAGCTGAATTCATGAGACAGGAAGTCTGGAGCTCTGAGCACTTTCAGCAGTATTTATGTGTTGTTTTAACTGATATTTTGATCTTAATGGATTTATATTCATTCCATGAATGGCATTAACCTCAGCCCTCAATCACCATAGGCAGGAAGATTAAAAACAAGAACTTACACAAAACCACACCTATAATTTTCCTTATTATCTCTGATAGTTATGCAAGAAATTTCACAATATATGATCTCCACTGAGCAGTATCTGAAAGCTATCCTAGTCCTGTGGAGCAAACTGCAGCTTCTCAGAATGTTACATAACTATTTTAAAAAAAATACTAGAGCTTTGATTTGACCTTGAAGATCCCATCTGTGTTGCCTCTGAAGGAGAAACAGGGAAAGCTAAGAGCCACATTTTGATTCTCAGCAAATAGTTTCAAACAATACAAGGAATTTCTTTTTTATGTAATTTAATATCACTATACTAAAATACTACATTTCAAAATAAAATCAGGTTGTACATTTATCTTTGTAATGGAGAAACCTACTTTTGAATACTTTGCAATTTCTCAACAATATATAAATTAAAACTGGTCCCAATACGAACGCATGTTGCTAAGTCACTATTAGGGATCGTACTAGGAGAAAGTAGGTTGACTGAAAGGAGTAATGCCTAGTGGTTAGTGTGTGAGCACACCCCTTCCTGAGTCCCGCAAACTCTTTTTACTGAGCTAGCAACTGAATGGGAGGTAGATCTGGTAGTTTTAATCTGCTAATATCATACCAGGCTACAAAGACCAGGCAGAGGGGGCTATCTGGTTCAAAATCCTCTCCCAGGAAATAACTGAACATCAGGGGTTCTTATTGAACTTTAAAAACACAGTAGTATCTAGCAGAGCAATGCGATATGACAACCCACGGAATTACCCATGAACATGGACTCCAGCAAGCAAAGAGTCAAAATGTAATGAGGTTATTAAAAATCCAGGTCTACAGAGCTTGCGTCCTGAGTACACTTCAGTACTGCAGCAAGTCATGGACTCTTCACTTCATGAGAGCAACAACACTCTTCACAACAAGAGAGGAAACTGAACGCTTTCCACATGCGCTGCCTCCGAAGCATCCTCGGCATCACCTGGCAGGACAAAGTTCCAAACAACACAGTCCTGGAACGAGCTGGAATCCCTAGCATGTATGCACTGCTGAAACAGAGACGCCTGCGTTGGCTCGGTCATGTCGTGAGAATGGATGATGGCCGGATCCCAAAGGATCTCCTCTATGGAGAACTCGTGCAAGGAAAGCGCCCTACAGGTAGACCACAGCTGTGATACAAGGATATCTGCAAGAGGGATCTGAAGGCCTTAGGAGTGGACCTCAACAAGTTGGAAACCCTGGCCTCTGAGCAGCCCGCTTGGAGGCAGGCTGTGCAGCATGGCCTTTCCCAGTTTGAAGAGACACTTGGCCAACAGTCTGACGCAAAGAGGCAAAGAAGGAAGGCCCATAGCCAGGGAGACAGACCAGGGACACACTGCACTTGCTCCCAGTGTGGAAGGGATTGTCACTCCCGAATCGGCCTTTTCAGCCACACTAGACGGTATTCCAGAACCACCATTCAGAGCACGATACCATAGTCTTTCAAGACTGAAGGTTGCCAACTACTATTAAAAATTCAAAAGAAAGGCAATTAAACCAAATGGGGAAAAAACTGGGGTAAGAAAGTTTCAAGCAGGCTGATGGGGAATGCCTGAACTTGGAAACAAAGTAATGCTTGATCAAATTAGGTACAGTAACATGTCCAGCAGATAGAGCTTGGATACTACTCAAGAGTAAAGCACACATATGCCACCCCTCACATGTCACTTTGCTGAACATTGTAATGAAATGTTTGCAAGCTAGGCTTGGAGTATTGAAGACCAAACAACACAAAACTAATTCCTTCACGCATCTACCTAGGGTTTCAGTCCTTATCATCAGCTCATTACAGTCCAATACTACATAACATCCTGCATGATGATCCAGCTGCACTAATGGGCCACATGCTGTATCCTGTGGGGAAGTTTCAGGTCCTAGAGGTCTCTTCCAGGAAAAGGAGGCCACCTGAATTAGTCTATTGGGACCTGTGCCAGCTATATACCTGGTACAAGTCCTAGTGGACCCAGGAAGGTGGATTGAGATCAGGAAGGGGGATAGGATACTGATGGTGCCACTGCCACCAATAAAACCCCCTTCCCAGCCTTGTTCTGCCTCCCCATCCAGATCTCAAGGAAAAGGCATGGCTTGCTTGTAAGATCAGTTACAACAGAGATTTAAGTAGCTATCGATGAAAAAAATACTTATGAATAGCTCTGTTTGTACAGACATGGTACAGTGAAGGTACAAAACAGAGAGAGTGAGAGTAGGGCTGCCAACTGGGCTGAGTTTCCTCTGCCAGAGTTGACCCAATGGGAGAGAAAAAGAGGATGATTCAAACAGACACGGAAAAATGGATATTAGAAAGAATTAGGAGGTTTTAGAAGGGTTATAGGAGAAAGGAGGAGAGATCTATCCTTAAGTTATGTATCCTTAGTTGTCTATCTGTTTGCCGGGTAGACTGGGGAATGATGAGGCTAGGCTGCGTGGTTTCAGGTTCAGGTTCAGAGCCAAAAAAGTGTCCTTTGGTGGGTAGGGTAGTAGCTCCTCCAGAGGTGAGAGTGGCTACCAAGGCAAGAAGCTCTCCAAACAGGAAACACCTCCCCAACAAGGGACATCAGTGGAGGAAGAAACTACCAAAATAGACAGAGTAGATGTCTTCAATGGGGAAGAAAATGTCTAAAAGAGCAGAGGTAGTTATAGGAGTTCGGACCAAGAATACTGCTACAGTGTCAGTGGGGCAAGTCATAGGCCGTTCAGACTAGGTTTGGGGCAGGGAGTGGGAGGGGGCAGAAGAATCAAGGTGGCAGTCCTGCACACTGGATCCTATCCTTTCCCAGCCCAGACCTGCCTCCTTCTTCTCTTCGGACTTACAGCAGCAAAATAGCTGGCATGGGTCTGAAGAGGTCAAAGTTCTTTTACTTACCACTTAAAGGCCATATGATTGTCTCCTCCCCCCACTGCAGCATGCAGTGTGCACTCTGTTGGCAAGGCTTCATGCTAGGGACTATGTCGGGTAGATCAGGCTGTTAGTAACATCAAGGTTGGCCTAATGAAATGCTATCATTAATAAGAGCCTTCAGTTACGGAGGGCTGATTACTATTATTGTTTCACTAAT
Source organism: Tiliqua scincoides (assembly GCF_035046505.1). Taxonomy (NCBI): domain Eukaryota; kingdom Metazoa; phylum Chordata; class Lepidosauria; order Squamata; family Scincidae; genus Tiliqua; species Tiliqua scincoides. The sequence continues at coordinate 173,414,523 of NC_089822.1, read as the reverse complement.
TTGTGATGAGCCACTTTAAAGACCCTATAACTGGCAAGGCAGAGTCCAAATGATTCACATAAAATAAATAATATGCTGTATTTGTGGATACCATTGGTGGGGATTTGATAGGATGATTTATTATGTCTCTTGACTGATGTTGTGTGGCTTAATTTTGTTGATATTCCTTGTATTATATTTTAATTTCTTGTAATTTTCTGAATCCAATTTTTGTTAACATTTAGGGGATCTTTTGAAAGGCAGAACATGCATATGTTATAATAAAAACATATACATAAATGATCAATACTTTGTCAACATTTTTCATCAGACAAGTAATGTTCCACTTGTCCAATGTATTGTATAATATGTGAGTACACCTTTGTACATCTGCAGTGTGTTTTAGTTAACTCTGTTCAAACTTTAATCCATTTTCTATTGCTTGAATTGCTTCTGCTTAAAATTTCTTAACTATAGTTGCCTAGTATATTTGTAACTTTTTAGTTCTTCTGAAGCTTGCAATTACAGCACATACAGCTCCAGGAATTGAGTGCAGTTACAGACACTGAAATGTTTGGCTTTTTACCAGAACATACAAGCATATGAAATAACCATGGTATCCAGAACCTGCTATAATCCTGGATATGAAAATCCTACAGCCTTTTAAGGCCATAAATGAGATTAAAAAGTATCATTGCTTGTTTGCATAGCAAATCTCTGCATGTATTGTCAAGCTCAGTTTCTCAAGGACTGCAAACATTAGTTGATTAACAGTTCCAATTAATCAATTCAAACCTTCAATCACAGATATCAAAAGCATAGGAGTTTAAAGTCACGAGCCTTGTGGAAAAGACCCTTTTTGTATGAACTTGCTTGAGCGAGTTAATGCAACTGAGATGAGACAAACTGTATATCCCAAGTGTTTTGCACTGCTTGTTTGATGAACATTATGCCCACACCTCTTGACTCTGCCAGAAGTAATAACATGTTGTTTAAAAAGAAAAGAAATCATAGCTAAAAAGCACTGGCTGGTTTTCTGAAACAATTGCCAATTAAACTCACAAACCTAAGTCACTCGGAGTATTGCCTTCTCGTCAAGCTTGGAGAAAACTAGACAGCATGAGTTTTCTTTCTCTTAATAGTGGCAGTTTTTTGTTTTTGAATTTGACTTTTTCAAACCTAAGCAACACTGTCATTTTCATTCAGGATTTTCTTCAAAAATAAAAGCACCTTTACACAGGTGCTGAAATGTATAAATGTACTAAGTTCATTTAGCAGATCAAAGGCAGGCAGACAACTATATGGCTAGAAGATTTGTATTTGTTTAGCAGGGTTGATAACATGTTGAGCAAAACTCTAAATTAAATCTTTACTATTTAATTTGTAGAACAGCGTATGCCTTATTATAGTAATTCACTCCTTATTTTGTGACTAGCAAACAAGCTATTCCTTTCAATTTAGTGAGACAGAATTCATGTTTGTGGGCAACCTTCAGTCTCGGAAGACTATGGTATTGCGCTCTGGATGGTGGTTCTGGCACAGCATCTAGTGTGGCTGAAAAGGCCAATTCGGGAGTGACAATCCCTTCCACACTGGGAGCAAGTGCAGTCTGTCCCTGGTCTGTCTCCCTGGCTATGGACCTTCCTTCTTTGCCCCTTTGCCTCAGACTGTTGGCCAAGTGTCTCTTCAAACTGGGAAAGGCCATGCTGCACAGCCTGCCTCCAAGCGGGCCGATAGTTTTACAAACTATTTGTATGCATTCTCTTTGATACCATTTCAGTTGGTCCTGAAAACTGACATGACAGAAACAGCATTTAAAAAAAACTTTTGAATACTTCCTTGTATACTATACAAGGAAGATGCAGGTTCTGATAGTAAAAGAAGATTAACTGTTCCACTGACAACAGGGAGGACCACTTATCCATTTGTAAAATCCCTGTGGTGTAATGACGTGACCTGCAGCGATGGGCTGCACTCAAGACTGCTTACAAGACCCAGATATTGGCTCTATCAGAACTGCAAGTTCCTTTCACTGCCAGGATGTTTCTCTCCTCCCTTTCCATTAGCTGCCACACCTGATCTGTTCGCTGATCGGATGCCACATCTGCTTTGGCAGTTGCCTGATTGGAGTACTTTAGTAGAAATGTGCATTGCAATCACCCCTTTCAGAAGAGATCTCTCTTTGGAAATAACAGTATCCATAAGTAATAGCCTCTAGCAAGGAAAAAAAAAAAAAAAGGGCAAGCATTGGTAGTAGCTTGCAGTTTCTGTGCAACAGGATACACAGAAGCTGAAATCACACCATACTTTAAAATGCAGAACTTTTAAAAATTAATGCTCTGCAACTTCTACTTTGCTAATAGATGCATCTGAACAAAAATCAAAATTCTTTTGTTGCTTGTCATGCTTGTCCCTGCCCTCCCATGTTGCCAAGAACTTAATCCAAAATTTCTGATTCTCTAGAGCGACTATACCATAAAAGTTTCCCTGTATATGTTGGTGCAGTACAGTTCGGCCTGCAGCTGAAAACAGACTCCAACAAACAGTATTTAGCGGAGTGCACAATGTGTTTGTCAAACAACAAGGTTACCTTACTTTGCCCTTGTTCTTCATGGTTGTACAGATGACTGTGTCAGAGTTTCCATAACAGCATAAAAGCCGGAAAAGCACTGCCGGTAGGAGAGTGTAGTTTTGTTTACCGTATGCTCTAAACTGTTCATAGATAACACCTCTGTTTGTCAATGACATCGCAGGGAGTAAATGGAAATGTTTATTCAGACCCTTCAGCAAAAAGAAGCCCATTAATCCAGTCACTGGTGAGATAACACTGTACAATGTCCTCTATTAGGATTCCAAAGCTATAGTATTTCATAGTAATGTGGATAATTCCTTGCTTGTAGAGTCTGGTGGCACATTGTGATTCCAATGACATCTTATTCTTTGCCACATGCCAATAATTCAGACCTGAACTTAGGGTCAAACATGCAGCCCAATCCTAAACTGGCATAGCAACCATCGCATGGTCTATGCTGCATCCAATACAGCTCAGGAGGCAGTTGGAGGTCTCCTTGGGGTCTTATTTCCCCTTTGAGTAAAGCCCAAGCTGTCCCTAAGGGGCTTCTCAGATCTGCCTTAGCTATTTAGCTGGCACAAATTCAGGAAGCCAGGTGTAATGCTAGGCAGGCCAAGAGGGGGGTTAAGATACAGTGGGGGGCACTGTAACCTGCCCTATCCCAGGCCTGATCCACCTTCTCCTGCCCAAAAAGCCACCTCCCTACCTCCATTAGGCCAGCACTACTGGCTCATGAGCAGCCACAAATTGCTTTGCAAGTGTTTGTGACACTCTGAGCTGGAACAGGGACAGCTGCGCCAGCTCATGGACAAGTTAGGATTGCACTATAAATGTAACGGCAGCAGATCTTGTGTTTAAATTGGATCTTATGCAATCACATCGAAATGTGGAGAACATTCCAAATTTAATTGCAAAAAAAGGATACTGCTAAGGGATATTAAAGCCTTATCATGCCTGCAGTTTATTGCCCTGCAGCCTCTTCCTCTTTCTGCTTCAGTCTCTTTTCAATATTGGAAGTGAGCCCAGCTGACAGAAAATAGTTCAGCAAGAGTGGGTACAGGAAGGAAAGCTGTAGTCAGAAGGAGGTCAGTGCTCTTCACTCACTGTCTCTTGCTGTTATCACACACACACACATACACACTTCCCAGTTAAGAACATAAGAACATAAGAACAGCCCCACTGGATCAGGCCATAGGCCCATCTAGTCCAGCTTCCTGTATCTCACAGCGGCCCACCAAATGCCCCAGGGAGCACACCAGATAACAAGAGACCTCATCCTGGTGCTCTCCCCTACATCTGGCATTCTGACTTAACCCATTCCTAAAATCAGGAGGTTGCGCATACACATCATGGCTTGTACCCCATAATGGATTTTTCCTCCAGAAACTCGTCCAATCCCCTTTTAAAGGCGTCTAGGCTAGACGCCAGCACCACATCCTGTGGCAAGGAGTTCCACAGACCGACCACGCGCTGAGTAAAGAAATATTTTCTTTTGTCTGTCCTAACCCGCCCAACACTCAATTTTAGTGGATGTCCCCTGGTTCTGGTATTATGTGAGAGTGTAAAGAGCATCTCCCTATCCACTCTGTCCATCCCCTGCATAATTTTGTATGTCTCAATCATGTCCCCCCTCAAGCGTCTCTTTTCTAGGCTGAAGAGGCCCAAACGCCGTAGCCTTTCCTCATAAGGAAGGTGCCCCAGCCCCGTAATCATCTTAGTCGCTCTCTTTTGCACCTTTTCCATTTCCACTATGTCTTTTTTGAGATGCGGCGACCAGAACTGGACACAATACTCCAGGTGTGGCCTTACCATCGATTTGTACAACGGCATTATAATACTAACCGTTTTGTTCTCAATACCCTTCCTAATGATCCCAAGCATAGAATTGGCCTTCTTCACTGCCGCCGCACATTGGGTCGACACTTTCATCGACCTGTCCACCACCACCCCAAGATCTCTCTCCTGATCTGTCACAGACAGCTCAGAACCCATCAGCCTATATCTAAAGTTTTGATTTTTTGCCCCAATGTGCATGACTTTACACTTACTGACATTGAAGCGCATCTGCCATTTTGCTGCCCATTCTGCCAGTCTGGAGAGATCCTTCTGGAGCTCCTCACAATCACTTCTGGTCTTTACCACTCGGAAAAGTTTGGTGTCGTCTGCAAACTTAGCCACTTCACTGCTCAACCCTGTCTCCAGGTCATTTATGAAGAGGTTGAAAAGCACCGGTCCCAGGACAGATCCTTGGGGCACACCACTTTTCACCTCTCTCCATTGTGAAAATTGCCCATTGACACCCACTCTCTGCTTCCTGGCCTCCAACCAGTTCTCAATCCACGAGAGGACCTGTCCTCTAATTCCCTGACTGTGGAGTTTTTTCAGTAGCCTTTGGTGAGGGACCGTGTCAAACGCCTTCTGAAAGTCCAGATATATAATGTCCACGGGTTCTCCCGCATCCACATGCCTGTTGACCTTTTCAAAGAATTCTATAAGGTTGGTGAGGCAAGACTTACCCTTACAGAAGCCATGCTGACTCTCCCTCAGCAAGGCCTGTTCGTCTATGTGTTTTGAGATCCTATCTTTGATGAGGCATTCCACCATCTTACCCGGTATGGATGTTAGGCTGACCGGCCTATAGTTTCCCGGGTCCCCCCTCTTTCCCTTTTTAAAGATAGGTTTTCACTCTTAAAGCAGAAATCTGCCATGATCACATCTTTGGTCTGTAAACTTGGACTTCAAATTAATTGAGTAAAGATGTTAAATGTTAAAAACAAATCTACCAAAAAATTACTACCTACTGCCTTTCTCAGCAAGCAGTGTCTTGAAAATATACTTAGAGCACAATCCTAAGATTGCGCTGGGCCAACACAAGACCCTTGTGCCGACCCGGGAGGGTCGCAAACATGTCATAAGGCACATTTGTGCCTCCTTGAGTGTCAGCTGGCTGATGCAAGGATATGCACCAGCCCACAGAGGCTGCATAGGTAGGTCCACGCCAGCCAAGCTTGGCCAGTACAGGGTTCTGGGGGGGGGGCATAGGGGGCAGGAGGGAGGTTTTCTGGGGTGGAGGGAGTACGGGTGGTGGGCATGCCCCTGGGTGGGAGGCAGCAGAGCTGTGGGTGAGGCCAGGACCCGGCACTTGTGCTGGATCCTGACCCCATTCTGGGCAGCCTGGGGTAGCTCCAGGTTGCTCAGATCTGCACCACCTCTTTACGTGGCACAGATCAAAGTAGTCTAAATGGGGTTGCAGCAGCTCTCCCCGGGGCAAGGGGAAGTGATTTCTCTTGCCCTGGGCTGAGCTGCTTTCAGCTCCAAACTTGTGCTGGACAAGGGGCAGGTCTGCCGGCCTCCCTGTTCTAGCACAAGTTAGGATTGCGCTATTAAGCTTGTAAACATCCTACGAGAGCAGTATATTACACTTTACTGTTCATTTTGATCCCTTATTTTGCTATAAGATACAAAGAGATACAAAGATGGTAGAGATCACTCAAAATTGCTGCCCAGCTACTTGTATATGTAGAGTTTCCTTAGAGTTGTTTTTAACAACTAGCAAATTAAAATACAGTCAACCAATAAATGCCAAAGAATTTTGCTCATTCTCACATCAGTGTCGTTTAAGTTTTGTTAAAATATATGTAATGAAAAGGGGAGGGTGGGAGTTGTTCCTTCAAACTTGGCTTTTTTCCATGCACTTTCCCCAAGAAATTTTTAAGTGTCAAAAATACATATCTCATGCTCATTATTAAATGCTAAATACCACAGTGTTTTGAGCTGCCTTGTGGCCATTGTAAAGAAAACAGGTGTTCTGATAGATTATAAAGTGTGAGTCAGATGATGTGTAGAACAGAATTTTAATGAAGCAGCTCACACAGAAGTCTGACTAGCCTTTTTAACATGATGCTAAAACACTGAAAGTAGTCTTTAAAAGAGACAAATAGCAGCAATGCAACTTGAAATCCTCATTGATATACAGTAAACGGAGTGATATAGGAAGTCATTGAGGCAATTACTGTAAAACACACACACACACAGAAAAGGATTATTGCACGGAAGAGACAGACAGACGTTAAATTTTTATTCACCAGATAACAAATTACACTAAGTTTGGGTTTCACAAAGCAAAAGAGAAAAATATAATGTTATTGAAGTGGATGGCAAAAGAACAAAGGTCTTGTTTTCTGCAATTCTAAGAAAGAGAACATTTTACTGTATATCCCATAGTGTATTACATTTCTACAGGGAATATAGCTTGATTTGATGTGGTAGCTACAGCTTAAACATCACTGGGAATTTTAGCAGCACAGAAGTTGTCAACTTATGGACTTACAAGTTATGAACATTTAAGATCCGCACATGGCTGCTGGGATTCCATTTTTAGATAGCAAAGACATCCACCAAACATGGTGCACCTGGGCCAACAAGAACACCACCAAAACAAACCACAAAAGCTGCTTGGATTCAACCGAAGCTGCTCAATAACAGGGAGAAGATACAGGAAGCAGCCAATGGAGCCAGTTGCTGAAATATCATGAGGCCTGGCTGACTGGGTTCAGAAGCATGATACTACTGTGAAAAAAGTGGACCATTAATGGACAACAATGACATAACAAAACAAAGCCATCACTGTAACTATTTTGATGCACTTTTGTAGAAATAAGAATCCCTTTCTTTACAGTATCTGTACCCCACACTTCTGATCATAAAAGCACAAAAAGGAGAGAGGGGAGGGTTAAAGCTGAGTTTCATCAAGCTTTACAGCTGCTTTACAGCTGCTATCAACTTTCTAACAAGCAAACAATCTTACAACCTCAATAAATCACATAATTTATAATAAATGTGACTAAAAATTAAGATGGAAGGAACATTCTTGTGACAGCACCCTTCTGTGCTGTAATTACTTTGGCCCATTGGACAACTCTTGAGAGTTGAACTTTAGCCCACTGGCAATTCTCTGGAATTTGTGAACTGGGATAGAGAACGTTATCAGTTCCTTCATGTCTGAGAAGCGCAACAGTAGTGAAAATGTTGAAGGTTGTAGTAAGAAGAAGCACACAATCACAATCGAAACTGAAGTGGAGATTAGTAAGCAAGTTGAAAGAGGTGAGAAAATGACAAACATTGCACATGCTTTTGAGATGAGTTGCTTGAGTGTTGGAACAATTTTAAAGAACAAGGAGTAAATTATGCGATATGTGAAAGGTTCTGTGTTAATACAGTTAAGAATTATTATCAAGAAAAAAGGGAAAGTGCTTGAGGAGTTGGAAAACCATGGAGTATGTGGCTAGAGGATATCCATTATGATTCAGGAGAACAAGGATTTTTTTGAGGACTGAAGGCTACATCTGGTGAAAGTTTTGCGGATGAAACATTTAGAGCCAATCATTTTTAGTTTAATAGGTTCAAAAATGATGTAAAACTGCACAACAAAGCACATGGTAAGGCTAGCAGTATTGACACAGTAGCTGCTAAAGAGTTTCCTAAGACTCCGTCACAAATCAGCAAGGAAAGTGGCTAGCTGGTACCACAGGTGTTTAATAAAACTGGATTGTTCCACAGAAAATGCCAAACAGAAGTTACATTGCAACAGAGAAGAAGTGTATGCCAGGTTTTAAGGCTTCTAGGGACAGATTTACACTCCTGCTTGGTGGGAATGGTGCTGGGGACTACAAGCTGAACCCCCTTTTAGTTTTATCACACTGAAAACCTGAGGGTCTTCAAAAGCATTGCTAAAGGTTCACTGCCTGTTGTATGGAAGTCTAACCCTAACTCTGGGTAACTCTGGCCATCTTCAAGGATTTTTCCCCCCCATCACCATGTGTCTGAGATGGAAAAATATGCAATCAGAACAACCTGCCTTTCAACATCCTGCCGGTGCTACATCACCTACCTTTCTTTGATTATTATTATTCCAACATCCAGGTGATGCACTGGCCTCTCAATACCATTTGTCTGCTGCAACCTATGGACTATGGCATCATTTTCTCTTTCAAGAAGTACTACATGCAGAAAACGTTCAGACAGGCAGCGAAGGCTACAGAAGGGGGGAGTGGACTGACACTCAGACAGTTCTGAAAATTTACGAGACAATTTATATTTCAATAATTCATACTTTCTGGTATAAGATTACAACTTCCAATATATGAGGGTGTTGGAAAGCCCCTCTGGCCCTAGTTTGCCCATGACCTCCCTGAATCTGAGAAGGCTGAGGCTACAGTGCTTGACAAATTGGTGGATATGGGGCTTGTAGTTGTAACTGGAAGAAAAAAAAATCTAGGAATTATTAGAATGCCACTTCCAAAAGTTGATCAGCAAGGAGGGTTTGATGGAGTCACAGAGCATGAAGGATGAGGTCATGAGGAGGAACAGGAGAATGAGAAACCCAAAAAGCTTCAACACCAAGAAAATGACAGAATATTTCAGCATGATTGAGAAGGCACTGATTAGTTTTGAGTCTCAGGACAAAACCACTGAAAGGTTTAGCAAGTTGTTAGCAGCTGTTCACCAGCTTATTTCATGTTATAAAATAAATTATGATAAGAAGAAGAAAGAAACTTTGCAGACACCTCTTGACAAGCTTTTTCAGAGTGGAGAAGAAACATATGGACCAGATGAAAACATCAGAACATGAAGAATCAGTTGCATTCACATTGACAGCCAGCCTGAGAAAGCTCTGTTAGCTCACTTTTCAAGATAAGACCATACAATATAGAATACTGTACTGTAAGTGTACTGAAAAAATATTTATATATAAAAATATATATAAAAATATTTCACAGCGTTTGCTATGTAACTAGAAATGGGGGGGGGATAAATAGATCCTCCTAGGTAATCATCACACTGTCATTTGGAAGGATCATTTTGATCTAAAAATTACCTTTCATTCTTTTCACTAATTTAATGCATAACAATACTTATTTCTGTTGTGGTTAAGCTGTCAAATTGTGCACATTTGTAGCAACATATGTAAATCTAGAAAGTAAAAGTACAATCATATGCATGACTACTGCAAGTCCCACTGAGTTCCATGGGTTTTATTCCCAGGTACCTGTGTATAAAATTGCAGCCTCCGATTCTTCTAAAACACCTGAAAAAGTCCCCAGCCCAATCCTATCCTTTCCCCCACCATAGCATGCAGCGCTATGGGGGGAATCAGGAGGCTTGGGAGATTTATGTGAAAATATTTTTCCTTCCTTATAAGCGTCCCACTCACCAATGGGCCTCTTTGGACCTGCACCAGCTCTTTAGCTAGCACAAGTCCAAGGAAAGAAAGGGTCCCCCGTGCTGTGTGCAATCTCCTCTCACTTCTCAACACACCTCTCATCCTGTTCCCTTTCTGCACCATTCCACCCGCTCCTGCCCTATTCCACTCCGCTGCTGACCCCGGTGCAGCTCTGTCTACCAGCACACACTGGGCCTCTGTGGCCTCTCCAGTGACAGTCTGGAAGCATGCAGCTCTGCATGGAGTCTAGCAATAGGATTGGGTCATAAATATCTTCAGCTATTAGGGTTTGGAGTGTTATTTTTTTTTAAAAAAAATCTCAACGCATAAGAAGCAAGTAAATCAGAACAATGCATACTTAAAACAACAACTTCTGAATCAGGGGAAGTTATGATTTTTAAGGAAGTTTAATGCTTAACAACATAATGCTATATAAATCTATTCAAAAATGTCTGTTTTAAATTGCTTTTGTGACCTAATTCATGACTCTTTCTTGCCCTTATTGACAACTCTAATTTCTTTTTTTAGAAGGATAATTAATTGCACATTTAATGGAAGGTTATTGTCTCCCTATGATTTCTTCTAAGCATACATTTTCAGTGTCAGCATTATTGTTCTGTAAATATCTATGGTGTGCTTTGATTAACTTGTCATGCATGCTCGGGTGCTGCTTCCCACACAATCTAAAACATATGTTGTTTATTTTTTAAACTTAAAAATGTATTTAGAAAAAAAACACAGGATTAATTTAGGTTCGGTAATTTAACGTGAAAAAGCAGCATGCATTTGAGCTCTTGGGTACGATCCAACTTGCCCCTTTTGGTATATACCTTTCTTTCTTGAGGCACCTTCTCTCATTCCATCAGAAGTCACTGAAGATGTTTCCCTGAATTTGAGAGTGTGGCTTGCAGGGGATAAGCCCAGTGTGCTGCAGGTTTGGTTCCAAGAGACAATTGAGAAAGCTCCACTGTACACTGCACTGACACCATCCATAGACAACTTGAGCCCAAGATAGCCGTTGGTATGAAAAGGGCCACTTTATTAATAACAGATTTAATTCAATAGATTTTGCAGCAGTTCCTGACTAGAAAATTCCTCCCTCCTCTATTGTGTGCACCTACTCTGGGGGAGATAGACGTGACTGTACAAACAGAGGTTGCCTCTAGCCAACCTCTGGTTTTCCCACCTACTCAAAGGAGGTCAAAGCAGACAAATTACTCTGCTTATCCCAAGCCAGATAGCCTTCAAGTCCCAGGGGTCACCAACCTGCATTCCTGAGCTAGATAGCCTCATGAAATCAGATGTCGTCCTCCCACTCTTGCTTATCTTAGGGTATATATTGGGTCTCTACTCCTACTCGTAGGCTCTAACCAGACCTACCAGAAGTGCTGGCCTGGATAAACAAACACCACACCTCAAGGCAACAAGATGGGATAGGTGAAAAAAAATTTCCCTTCAAACTACCAGTCAGGTGGGAAGCAAAAAATTCCTAACATCCCCCAAAGGTCAAACACCTCAGACTATCTCAGGGATGGTGCGCCGGGGCACAAGGCCTCCTGAGCTACAAATGCTGGACTCAAGGCACTCACAGCAAAAACACAGTGCCAAGCTTTGCCTCAAAGGCCTGGTGCACCAGTCATTTGTCAAAACTCCTCCTACCTTATCTTGTCCTAACTTGCCCCATCCTGCCTTACCCCTCCTCACTCTGTGTCTTGAATTGATTTCCTACGGGGTTGTCCCCAACCCAGTTCTGCCTACAGATTTTGTCTCTGGTTCTAAACCTTGCTAACTGACTTGGTCTTTGACTCCAGTTAGCCCTAATGATGCCTTCTGCCTCTGACAGTCTGCACTGTGATTCCACCACTGTGCCTTGTCCTGGCCATACCAGAAGTTGTACCATGGAGCAGCTAGTCTGGGCACTGGCCAACAGCCCATGCTCATCAAATGAACCTGTTCAAACCAATGCCCAAATCCTCAATACACTAACAGTAAACACCTAACATAATATCAGGGCATGGCAGGGGTACCATTACAGTGTTTTGCCCCTGGGACCTCAGCAACCTGGTGCTGACACTGGCTGGAGCCAAAACATGGCATCACCACTAACACTGCAGACAACATCCAAGAGTTTCTTTCCATTCACAGCAAATCCATTGCTATTATGTGATTGCCCTCTGGAATGTGGTTGTGCATGTGCTATGGACATGTAACATTTGTACAACCACTTCCACAAGCCTACTGCATACTCGCAATACATGTGAGTGAGAACAATATAATTTTCTCAAGTACAATATACCATTTGTACTAATTTCACTAAAAATGATTATGTGGAACAGTCCTTCATTCCAAACCAGAATATATTTTAAATATACATCTTTCTAATAGAATATGCTTGTAAAGGTGACATAAGAATCTGACACTTTTACAATACCTTAAAGTTATCGTGGAATTATGGTTAGAATTGTTGTGGTTTATATCTTTATTATTTTCAACATTTCATAATTTACGAACAAAAATATGGACAAATCAATTAACAAGATGGAATGTTGTGGAACGCCGCAAGCCAGAGATCAAGGGGTAGAGTAGCAGTCCCCCAGGTTGACCTCCTGGGACCAACCTTTTCAAGTCAACTGGCACCACTTAAGCACTGGCTTTTATCAGTGTTGGGAACGCGAGTCAGTGATTCGGACTCAAATCGCTAAAATGCACATTTTTCACTGACTCGGTGACTCGTGAGTTACACGCGTGGAAGACTCTGAAAAAGACTCAAGTCAGGGCCCCCCTGACTTGGCACTCATCCCCATGCACGCTGACTCGGGTCTGCCTGCATTTAGGTGTGCTTGCTTACTGTTTTCGTGGCATGAAAAACCTTGTGGCGCCAGCATTCCGACTGATAAGCTGCAGGGAGTTCCAGCCATGAGGCAGGAAAGGGTTAATGAATTGGGTGGGAGGGAGGGAGGTGGGAGTGAGCTCTTTTTCCCCATCTCTGATAGGAAGGAACGAATGATCATTGGACAAACTATGCATATTTGGATATTTTCAGTGCCTGAGAGAGGGCAGGGGGCAGAGCCCAAGAGGGTTCTTGCCTTACAATTGGCTGCAGAAGCCCAGGGAGGTGGGAGAAAACTCTTGTCTGATTCTGCTTTCCAACCTTGTTGCTTCTTGGCTCCATTGTTACTTGGCAGAGGAAGTCTGATTGAATGACTGGCTGCAGTGGCCTACTTCTGAGTAGAGCTGCAAGGACTGGGTCATCCTGGTAAGCCCCACAGCTGCTGCTCGTGACCCTCCTCCCTCTTGCCACTACTGTCCCTGCTCTCTTGTAGTCCCTCCCACCCCTCCTGCCCTGTTTACAGATGGGCACGGATGTCAGGGGATTGAGTAAAGAGAACTCCTACACACACACAGCCTGGTCGCAGCCCTGTTTTTTCCACGGCAGGCTTTTTAAAAGAGGGCGTGACTCAATTTGAATCCATTAGAGTACTAAAGCAGCCATGTTCAACCACTGTGCCGTGTCACACTGGTGTGCTGCGAATGGTCCTCAGGTGTGCTGCGGGAATTTGGGAGAGGATCATTTATCGATAGGACCATTAGGGGATGTGAGCCCCCACTGATTGCACAGTGTGCCTTGTCAATTGTCAAAAAGCTAATGGTGTGCCTTGACCATTTTAGTGCCTTGCCAGTGTGCCGCGAGCTGAAAAAGGCTGAAAATCACTGCACTAAAGGGTGACAGCAACTCTCAACTCACAATGGAACTCACAATTCCCTAAGGAACCTCACAACACACAATGGAACTCACAACTCACAATGGAACTCACTCACAATGCAACTCACAATGGAAAGTGCTCCCATTATGACTCTTTTTCAAGTCAAGTTGCGGGGGGCGGGGGGATGCGGCGACTTGACTTGAGTCAAGCCATGACAGGTTTTCCCATCACTGGTTTTGCTACACTGGTTTCTGTTCTTGAAGTATTGAGAAATGCCATGGATTCCTCATATATATTTTGCAATGGGTTTCCTTTAGAACAGCCACTGTCAACCTTTATGGGGAGGCTCCCTTTAGAAGCTCTTCTCAGGTTATAGACATCCCCCAGTGTCAAACAAGGATACAACATGAACAGATAAATACAAAATCATTTATTTTTGTTTTGTTTTGAGTCAGTGGCCCCCTTCAAATGTGCCAGGGCACTTACAGCCCAATTCTATCTAAACCTCCTGTCTACAAAGTGCGTGCTGCATCCAGTGGGAAGGGGAGGAGGAATCCCAGCGGTCTCCTCCAAGTAAAGGAATATTTGCTCCCTTAAGTCCCTCATGCTGTTATGTGTTCCCTTAGACTTGCCTCAACAATTTTGCTGGTGAAGTCCGAGAAGGTGGATCAAAGCTGGGGAGGGACATAGGATATCAGTGGTACTGCTGCCACTGATACAACCCCCTTCAAGGCCTTGACACACCTGACTCAACCTGTTCTCAGTGCCTTTCCTCCTCCCGTGCCTGTTCTGCCTACCCGGCACTCACTGCCTTTGCTGACTTACTAGTGCTGGGGCTGCTCAGGAGGCTGATGAGTCACGGCCACAGCCATTCACTGCTTGCAGCACAGAATGGCAGGTAGCAGTTTGCAACTGCAGTAAAGCATGCTGTGCCACTGGGACACAAGTTCCCATGCTGCAGCAAACCCACAGGATTGGGCTGTTAGGCTGCAATCATATGCACACGTACCTGGGGGTAAGTCCCACTGAATTCAGTGGGGTGTACTTCAAAGTATACATGTTTAGGGTTGTGCCGTTTTTCTTTATTTACTCCTTATAAGTTATAGTCCACTTTTTTGTTTCAAAACGTATGATATGGAAAAGTATGGTAGAAGCAGATGTGTTCAGCCTGCGTGGGAGACCCTGGAGGCCAGGTCAGACCAGGAAGATCCACCTGAAATGTTGTGTGGTTCTTGAAAGAGAGAACCGTTTATGATTGTAAAAATCCCCTTGAGGGATTTAGAAATGCCTGTCTATGTAAACCGCCTTGAATAAAGTCAGAGGAGTAATCCGATGAGCAGAAAGGCAGTATATAAATACCTTATTATCATCATCAATCATCATCATCATCATCATCAATAATAATAATAATAATAATAATAATAATAATAATAATAATAATAATAATAATAATAATAATAATAATAAATGACATAACCCAAAACCTCATATAAATTCTTGTTTTTTACCTCCTTCCAAAACTGAACCTAAGCGACTGTGAAACTGTAATTTAATTTGTTCACCAAAATAAAATATCTAAAACAGGAAATATTGAAAATACTGCACGTTCCGATTAACTATCCTCTCCTGAATGTGGCTGTACTTCAACCACTCATTCTTTTGAATTGTGTCAACAAATCTCAAAAGACCAGATCTGATTTTTTTTTTAAAGTGAACTAGCAAAAAGAATGTGGAAGTTGCTGCTATGAGAAAATACATAAGGAATTTTGAGAAAATCAAAAATAATATTTTCTTTTTCTGTTGGTTCCACAGACCTCTACTAAATACTTAACAAATGTGGAGATAGTTCTCAGGTAAACAGTTTTACTACCTATATTCATGAGAAAGATTTCTATTTCAGATTCCATTCCATCTTCATGCTTTATATTTTTATTTAAAACCACTCTATATGGAATTCTATACAATATTGTAAAAATACCTTTGATGCAGTTACCTGTTTCTTTTTTCCCCATGGATGTGTTTAATAGCTGAATGGAAATTGTAGACTCAAAACGTTGGGCTCAAAAGTATATCATAAAACAAAATTTGGATACATGGACTATCAACATATATTTATACCTTTTTTTAAAAAAAAAGAAAGCAAGAAAACAAGACAATAACATTTTAAATGTAGGTACCTAGAGCCCATAAAGATATTGCAACCTACATTTCACAGCCTCAGGCCTCTAAAAATTGATTAGAAGCATAACTCTAATAAGGAAGTAAAAATAATGCTGAAAGAACACAAAATGTAAATGAAGTACATATATTGAAACTGTATTTTGAACTTATTAAAATGTTAAATAGCTCTGTTGTCCATGCACACAACCCCCATAATCACATGAGACAGAGGCTTTGGTTAAAACTGGGCCACTTTACTGAATGCCAGTCAGAACTAAGAACCTGTAGTGGGCAAACTGGAACTCCTACCCTATGAAAGTGTAGGCCACTATCTACTCTCCAGGATGGGCATTCCCACCAGGTAGTCACCAGATGGCTGGAGCTTTTCAAAGCGGACCACGATGGGTCAAAATATCTGGACTGCACAGACTCCCCAAGTATGGCAGCCTTTCAGTTAATCTTTGCAATTCAAACCAAAAGGCTCAACAGTCAGCATCAAAAAGCCAGGTAGCCTCTAAAGAACAACAACAACAACAACAAATTCCTGAATAATCTAAACCAATGGTTCTCAAACTGCTGGGTCGTGACCCACCAGCCTGAAAACAAATGCCATAGTCCCCTTAAGGGGTTTCGCAACTGCAACCAGGAAATGCGTTACAGTTGCATTTTGTCAGTGTTTAGAGGAGTGGGAAACATTGCAGAGGGCTCTGTGAGACTCCCTGCATCCCCTGGATGCCGGCGGGACACTGGTATGTGAAAAAAGCCCCTAGGTCCCCCGCAACGGCGGGATCCTACCTCACCCCTGCAAAGACTTACCCTGGTCCTCAAACGCCCTGAGAATTTGAGAACCAGTGATCTAAACAATATCAAAGATAAAACCTCCTAATTTTTCCCTTGTAACACTGATGCTTTTACCGTGTTGTCTTATCTGAAAAGAATGCAAGAAATGTCATGTAAAAAAATATATTGCATACCATGGATCAACTCCATATTATTGTTTCTCAAATACCATTCTAGCATCACAAACGATCTCCCTTATGTCTCCAGTCTATGCAAAAGATAACTATAGAAGCTTCATCAATTAGTGATGTGCTGCTTCAACATATTTTGTAAATTTAATAAATAGTTCATGAAGCAACAGAGTGACGTGAAGGCCTCCAACAGAGATTCCATGTAGCTACATAAGGCTTTAACTGAGCAGCTGTTGAAAGTTAACGCTTCTTTAGAATTTCTTTGGCTGCATCAGCCTTGTGTTAAGGGAGCAAAAAAAGTTAAAAGGTAATAAAAGCTAGGACAGACTCCATTATTTTTTCAGTCTTTCTATAAAAGATGCACCCCAGGTACACTAATGCAAACTTACAGCCAATTACACAGTAAAGCAGTCACACTGCTTATCTTGTGGGCTGATTTATTTCTCTGTTGTGCAAGTTTCATGCTGATGTAACTCTGCTGAAGTCAACATATTCACGTGGAATAAAATTGGTGTAGCTCTGTCATGAAAGTCCCTGAAGTTAAATAGCAGAACTTGTCTTTTTGCAGTAACCCATAATAGAATGAGAAGCACAACTGGTTCTGTAATATAAGTAGATGTCAGGAATGGAAATAGACTTTGCTTCTCCTTTATTATTTATTATTGCTTATTAAAATCATGTAGAAGTCACTTTTCCTGAGCTCTACATGATGCACAACAATTAAAAAAAACAATAACACTAATGAATCCTCAAACCCTTGTAACTGGCTTTCAATGGTGTCAGTAGCACCTGGAAAAATAGAGAGAGAAGGCTGAAAAGGACAGGGAGCCTGGAAGAGGTAAGTAAAAATCTTTTTTTTTTTTTAACTGAACTCACCATAGGCTGCCTGGCCACCAATGGGTCTTCTCAGATATACACCAGGCTGGGAAAAGGATAGGATCTGGCATGAGCTGCTGGCACCAAAACCCTCCCCCAAACCACCCCTGGCTTGTCCTGCCCATAATCTTCCCCTGCTGACCCACCACTGGCAGCATGAGATGGAGGACATTCAGTGGACCACTGTTGCCTGCATGCAGCCTCTGGCTGTTTGCCCTGGTGGCCATGGCCTACAGAACAACAGAGGGTGCAAACCAAACCTGCGCTGGAGCAGGCAAGCCAGGAGGCTTGCGCTGTATCCAACGCAGGTTCGTTGGCTGCAGCAGCTCAGCCAAGGGCAAGGGGAAGCTCTTCCCCTTACCCCTGGGTAACGGCTGCTTGCCCCAATGGGTCTCCTCAGACCTGCGCCACCTCTGGAGATGGTGCAAGTCTGAGGAGAGCGGAGCGGCTTGAAGCCACTCCGTTCTCCGCGGGGACGGGGGTTGGGATCTAGCATAACTGTCGGGTCCCAGCCCCGCCCCCAGCCCCCCATGTGCCCGCCCGTTGCCCACCCCCCCACCCAGAAACGCTCCCTCCTGCCTCCTCCCCACCCCCACACCTACCTTTGCCTCTTGTGTCGGCGCGGCCTCCACGCGCATCTACATGTGCCGACGTGGCTTCCTCCCATGGAGGCGCAAATGTGCTTTATGGCATGTTTAGGCAAGTTTAGATTGTGCCCAGAGTGCCTTTAGCGCTATCTTTCTGGGACTTATGTTGATGGATCACGAGATTTGTGAGCATAAGCTCTGGATAGGATTGGGCTGCAAATATGTATATTCAATTTAAGATCAAAAAGTTTTGAGGTCTACCACTAGAAATGTTAATATCATTCAGGAATCAAACTATGGCAAAACTCCAGAAAAAAATGAATCTGACAGGAATATAGGCTGTTCACAAGTAAAATAGGGTAGTCCCTCTGAAAGATGCTCCTTCACCACACTCCTGAAGTTCCTGAAACCTGATAGCTCCATACACCATACTCCTGTACTGTCTTCTGAAAGACTTCAGAAGCCTCTGTATATACAATCATACTTTGAAGAACTGTCATAAGGTCTCTTGAAAATTCACATGAAGAAAACAACGTATTAACCTGCCATATCCACTCACCACAGTTGGCTACAAACAGCAGTGCTATGAAGGCAATCTGGTTGAAAATCAGTTCAAAATTCTGTACATGTTAACTCTAAAAGGCATTGGCAGGACTTTTGGCAATATTGATCCTTCATGTTCCATTCAATGGTAAACTTCACATTTTCTTGTTCTGTGACAGATAATTTCAACATCTTTCAACTCCAAACTGAATAAAAATCAGAGAATGATGATCTAACAGCAATCATATGCAAAACTGAACATGGAGTCAGTTACCAAAGCCAAGTGAAAATCTGTATGTCTTTTAAGGAGTAAGAATAATTGAAGATTTTCTATTTTCACTAGAATGAGTGAACTTTAACTTCAAAAGGACAAATGCGTAAGAGTATAGGCTAGGTAATTGCCAATATTAAACATGTACATGAGTAAAAGTATAACTTCTAGGCTGCTCTACTGATGGCGCTGCAGCCCCAGCGCTGGCAGTGGGTTTCACAAACATTAGAGGTTAGAGGACAGGAAGCAGCTTGTGGGGAGACCTGTGCAGCCCTGTTGATGCCACAGATTGACCCCCAGCTGCCACCGGTGAGCAGGTAAGCACCAGGGAGTGTGGCGAGGGTGGTGGGAGGGCAGGAGGGAGGCATTTCTGGGCAGGGGGAGGGCAGAAAGACAGTGGAACAGGGAGGGAGGGGTCCAGGAGGGCGGTCCTCTGCCAAATCCCATCCTTCGGGTTGGGTTTGGACGCTCGACACAAGGCTTCTTGAGTCTGCCTAAGAGATTCAGCTGGGGCTGACTCGAGAAGCCTTATTGAGCAGGCGGGGGCTTTACCCGAGGTAAGGGGATGAATGACACCTTCCCCCAAGGATACATCCAGCCTGCTCAGATCCAGCACAGGATCTGATGGTAACCATTTGGAGCCACCACTCCTGTGCTGGATAAGACCAGGCTGTTAATCTTCAGCTTGGACTATGATTTGGATACAGCAAAACAAACTGTGAAATTTAATTCGATTTTGGGCAAGACCAAGAGAAAAGGTCACTAAAGTAAGAATGGAAATGTTATTATGCATAAGGTTAAGAATAACAGTTGCAGTTTGCACACAGAACGTAAAAACAAAAACCAATATTCAGAGATAAGTCTCATAAATGTGTTAAGTCATGGTGACTAAAAATACATGTGCACAAATCCTTGTGAGACTCATATGAGGGAGGATTACGAGTCAGCTCTCCTCTTCCAGGAAGCAATATATAGGAGTTGTTTCCGACAATAGATTCAACAATTTTACAACTCAGGATATTAAGACACCTACTGTTAGCTTTAGTGGTCACCAGTGTGACGCCAAGCAACAAATGCAACATTACTATAACGAGCATCTTAATCATTGACAGCCATGTTACAATCTTGCTCCACATTATAAAACCAGGTTAGTAAGAAGATCTTAAAATTCAAACATAGCATCATGCATTGTCTACAAGGGCAATCCTCCCCCCAAATTGTCAATCTTTTAAGCAACTGGCTTATTTCAAATAATAGGCACTATTTGTTCCTAAAAGGACTATTATTATCATTTGCACAATGCTTTAAGTGTGAATGGCACTTTGCAAAGAGATTAGTCACTTTATAAATTTTTCTTAGAAATGCAACTACAATAGTGAACCATACATAGTAATTAAGCCTTATAAATGTCTCTGTCATTTTAGAAACCAGAGATTGTATCCATGTAATTTGATTTAATAGAAATATGAACAATCAGTTAAAATGTACCTGCAAAGGGCTTTATTTCTCATTCAGTAAGTGTTTTTGACTTTTAAAACATTCCTTATAGACAAAAATGAATCTATACATCCCAAAACTCACAAAGACACTGCCAAAATGGAGATAAATATTTATAAAAATCACTTTAGCTACTGGAAAATCACTTGAATAACAAAATTAGTAAACTGAAATTAACTTTATAAACAATGCACGCAAATCAAACTAATTAAAGTCATACTAAATCATAAATTCTTACTAAAATGTACATTGCATTTGAAGTACAGTGCAATCCTTTACTTCTGAAATGCCAGACTGGGCAGCACAAGATATGGTCTATGTCCTTGGTGTGCTGAGGACAGTAACGACTATGCCAGCACAATGCTGTGCCAACAAAGATTAGCACAACTACTGGCAGTGTAACCCCCAAATATGGTGAAGAAGTGGAAAGGACATTGGAGGAAAAAGGAAGAGTTGACATACACTACATCTTCCAGGCGACAGACATACCCCAAATGCCAGAAGTTTTCACCAACATCAGGAAATTTAAAAGCCACAGGAAACAATGGGGAAGAAAAAATCATGAGAAGATTTCTACTTCTGCCATTCCACCTGCCCCAACCACTCCTAAGGTGGAACTCGGGATACAAACTACACTTCATTGCCAATCACAGCATATTCACCCTAGTAGAGGGCTTTTCAAACCAGGGCATCACACCAACCCAGCCAGAGAGCCCTGGCCACTTTCCCCTTAAGGGGTAGGGGGGAGGCAGTGACGCGATCCCCAGGATCACATCGCTAAGGGGGCTTCAAGTACTGGGATGCACTCACCAGTACCTGCAGCAGCCTGTGGGGGGGGTGTGGGGAGCTCCCCGAAGCTTAAAAGTGAAAGCACAGCAATTGCGCTCCACTTCCAGTTTTGCAGAAGTGGAGTGCGATCACTCCACCTTCACTTTTTAAGCGAGTGAGTGCAGTCCCTCCAGCCCCCTTAGTGACACAATCATAGGGATTGCGTCACTGTCTCGCCCCTGCAAGAACTTACTGTGGTTCAAACTCTAGGAGAGTTTGAAAATCACTACTCTAGTACTTAGCCCTGCCAGGGAGACCAGATTCATGCAGGGACATGCAGCTATGCCTATTTGCGTTCAACAGGGCCCTGCTGCTTGTGCACACAGGTGTACATTCTGGTCCAGAGATCATGTGTTGGTGATGCTGCTGTCTAGGCCTTGCCAAGCTTTCTGTGTTTCTTGTTGCTTTCTACAGGCAACTGTTCAACAGAGGAAGATAACAACACATAGCTAGTTGAGCAGACCACAAGGGAAGCCCACAGCATGCCTGGCAGCAGTGACCAGTGCGATTCTAGCTGTTCCTCTATGGGGTTGCTGACCTACTTGCTCCACACAGGCCTCTGTTGCTTTGCAACATCATGACAGTAATTGAACTAACTGGTGTAGACAGAATTCACTGACAACTGGTAATTGGTTGTCCACTGGGTAACTTGTAAAGGCACAAGAGGTTAGGATGAGATGGTTGGCAAGTCCACCTGTGATGTTCTCTTTCAGATGCTGTTCCATCTCTGGTAGTATGCAATAGAAACTTTAAACTCTTCACACTTTTTGTTGCTTTGTTAGCAGATTGGTTCCCTTTCCCAGCATCCTAGTTGTTTCTTACTTCAGCTGGCCTTAGGATAGGAGTTCACAGGTGGGGGAGGATCACTTGGGCTCTACACATGGGGCAAACCTTTATTTTGGTGATGAGCCAACTGTTCTTTGCTGCCATGTTGTATAATGCAGTTACAGGGACAGGATGGGAAGAGGGAAGGCAGCCCAATTACAGCTATACTGTGCCTGCCACCTTCCCCTGCTTTGTTAACCCTTGTGGTGCTTCTGAAGCCATTGGGTAGGTTGTCAGGCTGACACTGGGTTGCAACGCCATGATTGGCTATATAGGGTTCCATAGGTGCTGGGGAAGTTATGGGGGGTGCTGTGCCAGTGTGGAGTTGCTAGGGGTCTTGTTCCCTCCTTCCTTTTGTGCTGGACAGGCTTAAGATAGAACTGATATTGCAGCAATGTTGTACAGATGTAGCAGTGACCACAGAATGTTGGCATTGAATTGCAACGTTATTTTTCACTACAAAGAAAATGGACATGTTTACAGACTAAGGGCCAAATCCTATCCAACTTTATCCTTTCCGAAAGCCAAGATCCTTCAGTAATATTTACTTACAAGTAAATCTTCTCCAGCAAAGGTCCTTTCCAATGTTAACTAAAAGCTTCTTGGTTATAGGCTCTGGTAGTTTTATTGCTTCCTTTTAAGGGCCCCATCCTATGGAGCCCTAGTGCCAGCTCTGAGCTCCAGTGCTGGTGCTGGGTGTCATAAATGTGCTGTAAAGCACATTTATGGCACCCTTTGAGTAGGGACTTGGGACTGGGCCCTGTTCTGGGAAGATAATGATGTGCCACCACTGGGGATAAGTTACACTGCTGGGCGGTGGTACGGCCTCTTGGAGCAGAGGAAGGAGAGGGATGGTGAAACTGGGTGGGGAGAAAAGAGGAACGGGCCTGGTGGGCAGAGATGGTGACAGGCTTTGCCACTGTATCCTGTGTTCCCTCCTGGCCCAGGCAGCCCAACACAGGCCTCTTTGGGCCTGTGCCCATTCAAAAGTGGGCGCAGACCTGAGAACACCCATTGAGCAAATGTTCTCTTATCCTGTGGAGACTCCCAGAGCTAGCCCAGTGCCCACTGGATCCAGCAGAAGTCATTTTGGCACTGTTGGAGCCCTGGGCACTACCTGGCATAGGACTGGGCTGCCCGTATGCCGGTAGGGTTGGCAATTCCTAACATTCAGCCATCTCCCGCTCCTGGGGCATTAATTGTTGGCTTCCTCACAATTTTTTTTTTAAATTTCTTTCAAATAGACCTTTGATAAGTACAGGTGGGACTTTGGTATCCACAGTTTGGTATCCACTGATATGACTCACCACAAATACTGAGGTCCACCTTTAAATGTCTTGTAATAAGGAAAAAAGTACCAAAACCCAATTTCCTATCTTTGTGCTGTTAAATAATTATAATTTCATTCCATTAGATGTCATTATTCATCCCATCTAGTGGCTGAACACAGTATAGTGTCTATACTAATGCATTCTGGGCTGACAATAGAGGAGCAAGAAACCTGGAGGGTCTTTAAAGCTATTTTCCACTGATTTGGTACCCAGTGATGTTTTTTTAAATGCACTAGGGGTTCCAGAACCCCAGTGGATAACAAGGCACAACCTGTATTCCTTAAGGTAGTAACCAAAACACTTTGTCCACAGCACAAAGGTCTGCATATAGCTCAGATTTACAAGCTTTCCATTGGGCACATTCTGTTTCATAAATGAGGACTCCAGACAACTGTGCAATCACTAGTCTGCAAAACTAAGATACTGTACCTCACTGATAATTGCAGTTGATAACCCATTTTTAACCCACCTATATTGATTTTGAATGTTTTCTTAAGCAAGCTAACAACATTGTTAAAACACCAAAAATATCAATACAATGACAACATTGAAACATTTCTTACTTTTGCTATAATTATTGCTGGCAGAAGAACGATCAAATTTCATAGCCTGACAGCAAAGCTCCTCATTTCACTTTGAAGTGGAATAGATTCAAACTACTCATTTTTGCTACTCAGCGCTCGCTCTCTCTCTCTCTCTCTCTCTCTCTCTCTCTCTGTTTAGGTAACACATCTCTGTGTCAGCTCTCAACTGTTCACTTCTGGGAACCTGTGCTCTTCAGTTTTAAGAAAATTTGCCTAAGCCAGTAAAAGTATTGATACAATTTTCCAAGAGATTTAACTGTATGTTTTATCCATTTAAATCCATGAATCAAAACTGAATGTTCCTGACAACATTTTAGGACAGAAGCAGGTATTGTTTGATAGAAAACAAGTATAACTTCTGATATGCAGAAAGCCAGACCACCTGATAATACAACAATCCCTTCTGACCTAAAAACTGCTTAATTGAAAGTAGAGATTGACTTTTTAATTGGCTGATTTTTCCAAATTAGAATTTACCCTGGGGTTAATTGGCTTCTTAATTCCCCCCTTATTCTTAGAGAGAGAGAGAGAGAGAGAGAAAGAAAGAAAGAAAGAAAGAAAGAAAGAAAGAAAGAAAGAGTGGAACAGCAGGGAGAGTAAGGGCCTCTGTTTAAGGTACATTTCAAATAACATACCTTCAATGGTATAGACTGCTCCTTAAAAGCCTAGTGGAGGAATTGGTTCAGCACTGACCTTAAGGTAAAAGTGCTAATCTACTCACCAAAACAACATCACTTCCTACAGCACTTATATAAAAGCAAAACCTAATAAATGACCAGGCTGAACTTTAATTGGCTTATGAGATCACTGTATAAGGGAGTAAGGCTGCAGGCTACATAGCAATCCCGTTCCCTATCCTGTTGCAGGCTTGTAGAGAACACTTCAAATAAGACAATATTAGGATTGAAAGATACCAGAAAATGTAGTTATTGATTAGATTTACAAGAGAAAAGGATAAAGTCCAAAGGAAAACACTGTAACATGTGGAGTATGGACTTCTTTAAGTCTATTAAGAAAATGGAGACTCCAGCATACAGCATCACATAAAGCAAGGCATTAAACCAATATTTTAGAGCATCTGAGCAACATGCCACACACACATGCTTTAATGAAAAATGATAGCTGTAATGATATCATCACATGGAAGCATGGCAAGCCTGTGTATGTTGGGGGAATGTGTCTTGGAGTGAATCACACTCTCTTTATTTTGTCACAGAAATGACATTTTTACATTGTTTCTGTGATTATATGTTAACCCAGACCTGAAAGGTATATACTTCAGACTGCAATCCTATACACATTTGCCTGAGAATAAATTCTATTGAACTCAGTGAGGCTTATTTCCAAGTAAGGTATAGGATTGCAATGCCAGACTAATTGTTTCTTGGAGGGCAACAATCTGCTGAAAATGAACATTTTAATGCTTTAAAACAGGGGTCTCCAAACGTTTTGGCCAGAGGGCCACATCAAATATCTGGCATGGTGTGGAGGGCCGGAAAACAAATTTAAATATAAAATTTAAATAAATAAATAAATTAGAGATGGAACTTAGATGAGTGAATAAATGAATGAATGGGCTCATTCATTCAACCTCTCTGGCCCTCAGAACACCCTCCAGACACAATCAGAGCACAGTTCTGGTCATGTTCAGTTGAGTGGGCCAGAGGCTTTCAGGGGACTAGAGGTTGGCCGCAGGAAGGAAAGAGGCTTGCCACAGGCCACATCTGGCCCCCAGGCCGGGGTTTGGAGATCCCTGCTTGAAAAGACAGAATTTAAACTTGGGATAGGAATTATCCCAGCCCACTGTATAAACTTTCCCAGATAAAAGTATTATGGAATTCCCTCCCCTCTGAATTGAGGACAGCTTCCTCGCTATTAACTTTCCAGCAGGGACTGAAGACTTTTTTATTTAGGAAAGCCTTCGAGGCCTTATAAGGGTTGCTTTTACAAACTAATGTTTTTTACTGTGCATTTTTATTGCTGATTGATCTGTATTTTATCCTGCTCTGCATTTTATCTTGTTTTTAATTATTTTTATTTTTAGTGTTTATTTGTATTTATTCTATTTTGATGTTTTATTGTTAGCCGCCTTGGGTGCCCTTCAGGGAAAAAGGCGGAATACAAATCGAATAAATAATAAAATAATGATATTTTGCTCTTTAGGTAGAAACTAGGCTTAAGGTATTGAAGTCTTCACATCAGTAAAAATTAAATGGGGGGTGGACTTTAAATGTATAAAGAGCTTCATGTACACTGGTAGTTCTTGCAACCTAGATTGATCAGCAGGAAGGAATGGTTGAATCATAATTTTAAAGATTCTAGAGAAGTAATTTTTATTGAATCTTTATGACCCCACTGCAGGTGTTGAAGACTATTTATCAAACCCTCACAGTTTCCACAACAACAGATCGATGGGCTGATCCTTCTGGACATGTTCATAAGGAATGAAGGCTTGTAACAGCAAAAGAAAACTGCCCCCCCCCCTTTGATGGATCAGGTTTTGCATATATGCATAAGATTCTCTGAATCTCCTCTCCAAAAAAGGTGAAAGGATACCGTCTTTAATTTTCATTTAAGGCTAGATGTAGACATATGATATGACAGTTCCCTGAAACTGTTTGTATCTAAATAAAGAGGAAAAATATCCTTCCTTGTAATGGATATTTTAAAGGTTTTAAAAACTGTGAAGAAAACTCCAGCAACAAAGTGTATATATTTATTTCTTACTAACAAAAAAAAATTTATGAGTAATTTTGCGTCAAAGAAATTAAGAAAGACTTCCTTGAAATAAAACGGTGAAACTGGCTATTTTAGAAAGTTATTTTTTCTTGCTCATGCACCCTCATATCTGAGCACCATTAAATTGTCCCATACTACAGAAACTCCTTGCATGCTACAATAACAAATGAAAATGGTGTCAACAAATCTCTTAACTGATTACTGACTCTTATTTCCAAAAAAATTATTCACTAAAAATAGGCACAAAAATTAACTTCCACTCAGAAACCAACTTCACTTTAAAACTGCAGCAATTATTTCTTCAGCTCTCCACTTTGAGGAATATAGAGGTGCTTACTTCCTAGAAAAGGTGAAGCATACACATGCTAATTAAGAAGGGTATAAGCTGAAAGAGCAGCACGTTTCTTCTAAATGAAGGACTGGTGGATGAAGTTTTCTTTTTAAAACAGATTTTTGGTCCTCAGGTCACCTCTTTATATGTCTTGGTTCCCTTTCTTCAGAAGGGGAATAACAGCAATTTGTAGTTTATCAAAAAGGTAATGAAAATTTGAAGATACTGTGTATGTTACAACAGTTACAGTTTGTACAGGTTGTTTTTCAGTTACAGTTACAGTATGTACAGGTTGTACAGATACAATATGTACAGGTTGTACAGATACAATATGTACAGCTTGTACAGGGCAGGAGGTCTGGTCTAGAGGGTAGAGCCTCCGGTAGCCTGTTCGAGGACACCGGCAGCTCCCTGAACGGCTGAGAATGGCGAGACCTTGAAGCAGCTGACAAGCTCAGCTGAGCGATTCCACCTGCTCTTGGTGTGAGCAAGAAGTGTCTTGGCTGCCTCCATGTGAGAGATGGAGCTGCTTGTCAGCCTGTGTGGGAGAACTGGAGGCCAGAAGTGAGACCAAACCAGGAAGATCCATTCTGAAATGTTGTTGGTTCTTGAAAGAGAGAACCTCTATGATTGTAAAAATCCCCTCAGGGATTTAGAGATAGCCTGCCTATGTGAACCACCTTGAATACAGTCAGAGGATTAATCCAATGATCAGAAAGGCGGTATATAAATACCTAGTTATTTATTATTATTATTTATTTTTCACTCATCTGCCACATAATCTGTGCTGTCTGCCTTAAGTATCTGGTTAGCCACCTTTTATCTGATGTATTCTACATTCTGCCAAATTATTTTCCTTTCCTATTAGGTTGTGTAGAGGAAGGGCAGCAATAGTATCAGTTTATTGGACAGTGCATTCTTGCTTTATAAACAGTACATTTATACTGGGAATAAGGTTTGTCTCTCAAACCACTCGCTACCAATTCACTGACTAGCAGACCAATCCTATCCAACTTTCCAGCAATGCAGCCCCAGGATAAGGGAACAAATGTTCCCATACCTTAAGGAGGCCTCCGTGACTGCATCCTCAACATAGGAAGCAGTGCATACTCCATAGGTACAGCAGAAAATTGGATAGGATTGGGCCCTAGGTAGGACAAGTTGTCACCTTCCCATAATGTTTGATGCTACAATTAAAAGAAAAATCATGTGATATGGAAACTATTGCACAACACTGCTGTATCAAGATTATATCCTAACAAACAACTTGATTAACCATGTTGGCTTAACCCCTGTGCTTATATTTGATTAAACCTCCCTTCACCTCTGCGTTTTTTACATTATGAAAACACTGCACAATTTAAATGTCCTGTTCCGTTGACATCTCTTATTTACATGGCAGCCAAGAAATTTCCACTCTCAGTACTTCTGCATTTATTATTAATTCCTGCTACCAGTGCCAACATCTCAAGATTACTGAGAAGCTGGCACTAACTATATGCTTCCAGGCATAACATTATCATCCATATTATGGATTTTGGTGTTTCCTTAAAGGAGCTGCTTCTGAGATCAAGAGATTCATTTCTTGGTTGAAATCAAAAGCTATGGCAAGTTAATTACTCCCTGAAATAAGAAGGTACATAGCAGTAAACAAATCAGGACAACAATCCAGGGAGCCATTAGTACCTTTGCATACCCAAAGGAACACTGACTGGGTTTGAATATCAGCTTCTCCCCCATCCCACCCTACTGGCTGCTTGCCAAATATTGTTGAAACAGGTGGGGTAGGGGCAACTGATTAAAGAAGTTAAACATCTCACTAGATCTAGGACATTTCTCACAAGTGCAGTGTATTAGGTTATTTAGTAGTAAAAACAATACAGTGTGACACCTTAAAGACTGAGAGCCCAATTCTATGCATGTCTACTCAGAAGTAAATCCCATTATAGTCAATGGTGCATACTCCCAGGACAATGTGGATAGGATTGCAGCCTAAATAATGTATTGTGACATAAACAGGTGTGTTGTGTGCAAGCAGTCTTTGACTTACAAAATCTTATGCAAATTCATTAACATGCCACAAGCCTTCTGCAAGTCCCTGGAAACTTAGTAAGTTATTTTAACATAACATTCCACTGCTGCATCAACTACACCAGCCACTGGTCCAATTCTGGTGCAATTCAAGGTAAGTTTTAAATTCCTAAACAGCTTAGGATCAGAGTACTGAAGGACAGTCTCCCCTCTTATGAAGTGGCTTGCTCCCTAATGTTAGTAGGGAGCTCCCTCCCTCCCACAGAAGTTGTTAATGTATGTTCTGCTGGGTAGAGGATTAGCTGGTGGTGACATGGGAGAGGGCTTTCTCCATGGTGAAACACTGTACGTGGAACTCAGTTCTGTTAGAGAGTCACAGCCCAATCCTATGCATGTCTACTCAGAAGTAAGTCCCATTAAATTCAATGGGGCTTGCTCCCAGGAAAGTGTGGATAGGATTGGGTTGTCAGTTGGCTTCTTCTCTTCCTTAGAGATCCTTTTTGGCTTTGGGGGTTAATTTGGCTTTGCTGTTGTAATTCCCCCCTCCCCCTGTTATTTTAATGTTGTGTTGCATGGTTATTTTAGTTTTTTTGATTGGATATTAATGTTCTCACTGTTTTCAATGTTTTCACAGAGGCAGGGATTAAATATTCTGAACAATATATGTTAATCTTATCACCATTAAAGGCACCTATAGTGTTCATTACATTTTATAGATTTGGAAAAACAGTGTCCCACTGTCTACAGTTTGCGAAGAGGAAAAAACAACAATGTGAAGAGGAAAGATGGATTCCTGTACAGTTGTCACATTTTATATATGTCTAAAGTGATGCTAGCTTGGCTGTCACTTTTCATTTAAATCAGAGTGGTAAAGGAAATCCTTTATTTTCCTCTCTTGTCTGATTTATTATTTTCCATAAAACAGATTTAAATTCAGACAAAGGAAACAAAAAGCAAGAAAATCAACATTTTGAAGTATTATAGATTTCTGAAAATGTAAACCGCTCTGATGAATTAGTCACCAAAACAATGAAAAGGATGAATAAATCTGCATGCTATATATTGCTCTTCCAGAGTTTATGTTAAGTGAAATAAAACCCTCCAGTTACATTACACAGTAAATGATGATTCCAGGGTTTGACTGTTTGTAATATAAAGATTAATGTATTAAGTACTAAAAGTCAAAATGTTATGCACATCTTCCTCCACCAGGTATGCTTAACCACCATATTTAGAACAAATGGAATGGAAGAGCTGCAGCATTGCATTGTAGATAACAACCTGCAGCCACTTGTCCCCACTTTTTTGAGGCTTTTCCTGTGACGGGGAACTTGGGAACCGGGAGGACTTGCAGCAGTAGTGGAGGCTTCCTCTTTAAGTCCTTCATTCTTTCATGGTCAAATCTCCATTGCATCTGGGGACCCTGGAGTTCCCTGGTTACTCTGAACGCAATCCATTGAGGCAAGAGACACTCAAAACTCCATTTTTCCGGATCCCCAATGGCAATGAAGGCTCAGGGTCCAATGCTAAGCCAAATCCAATCCTAAGCTTCATGCACAGGCTCATCGCCGGCACGCACTGTCACAAATGTGCTGTAAGGCATGTTTGCAGGCCCTAGTGCTGGTGCTCATTCAGTGCTAGTCCAGTGCTGGCTGGTTCTGGGCTAGCACCGGTGGAGCGCCAGAGCTGAGTAGTGGAGAGATAGGTGGGAGCATGGGGGAGGCGGGGAGGAGGCATACTGGGGTGGGTTGAGGCAGAGGGAGGGTGAGTAGGAGGTGTACCAGGGGAAGGAGTGGGGTGGAAAGGAGGCAGGACTGAAGCTTTACCGGATCCAGAGCCTCCATATCGTGCTGGTTAGAAGGAGGTTGAAAGGGAAGGTAAAAAGAGTCCAATCTATCCAGAGTGCATGGAGGCTGCTTAAAAGAACAGTAATAGAGGCCCAGCAGAGGTGTATACCGCAAAGAAAGAAGGGTTCCACTAAATCCAGGAGGGTGCCCGCATGGCTAACCAGCCAAGTTAGAGAGGCTGTAAAGGACAAGGAAGCTTCCTTCTGTAAATGGAAGTCTTGCCCTAATGAGGAGAATAAAAAGGAACATAAACTGTGGCAATGCTCTCTCTCATGTTAACAAGGCTATTGTTAAACAGCTTGGCCCTCTGGATGGTGAGGGAGGGAAAGGGGAAATAAAAGGAGACTTAGAGATGGCAGAGAAATTGAATGAGTTCTTTGCATCTGTCTTCACGGCAGAAGACCTCGGGCAGATGCAGCTGCCTGAACAGCCCGTCCTGACTAAGGAATTAAGTCAGATAAAGGTTAAAAGAGAAGATGTTTCAGACCTCATTGATAAATTAAAGATCAATAAGTCACCGGGCCCTGATGGCATCAACCCATGAGTTATTAAGGAATTGAAGAATGAAGTTGCTGATCTCTTGACTAAAATGTGCAACTTGTCCCTCAAAACAGCCACAGTGCCAGAGGATTGGAGGATAGCAAATGTCACGCCGATCTTTCAAAAGGGAAAGAGGGGGGACCCAGGAAACTATAGGCCGGTCAGCCTAACATCTATACCGGGTAAGATGGTGGAATGCCTCATCAAAGATAGGATCTCAAAACACATAGACGAACAAGCCTTGCTGAGGGAAAATTAGTATGGCTTCTGTAAGGGTAAGTCTTGCCTCACAAACCTTTTAGAATTCTTTGAAAAGGTCAACAGGCATGTGGATGCAGGAGAACCCGTGGACATTATATATCTGGACTTTCAGAAGGCGTTCAACATGGTCCCTCACCAAAGGCTACTGAAAAAACTCCACAGTCAGGGAATTAGAGGGTAGGTCCTGTCCTGGATTGAGACCTGGTTGAAGACCAGGAAACAGTGGGTGTCAATGGGCAATTTTCACAATGGGGAGAGGTGAAAAGTGGTATGCCCCAAGGATCTGTCCTGGGACCGGTGCTCTTCAACCTCTTCATAAATGACCTGGAGACAGGGGTGAGCAGTGAGGCAGAATGGGCAGAATGGGCAGCAAAGTGGCAAATGCGTTTCAATGTAAGTAAGTGTAAAGTCATGCACATTGCGGCAAAAAATCAAAACTTCACATATAGGCTAATGGGTTCTGAGCTGTCTGTGACAGATCAGGAGAGAGATCTTGGGGTGGTGGTGGACAGGTCAATGAAAGTGTTGACCCAATGTGCGGCAGCAGTAGAGAAGGCCAATTCTATGCTTGGGATCATTAGAAAAGGTATTGAGAACAAAATGGCTAATATTATAATGCTGTTGTATAAATCAATGGTATGTCCACACCTGGAGTATTGTGTCTAGTTCTGGTCGCCACATCTCAAAAAGGACATAGTGGAAATGAAAACAGTGCAAAAGAGAGCGACTAAGATGATTACTGGGCTGGGGCACATTCCTTATGAGGAAAGGCTACGGCGTTTGGGCTTCTTCAGCCTCGAAAAGAGACGCCTGAGGGGGGACATGATTGAGACATACAAAATTATGCATGGGAAGGATAAAGTGGATAGAGAGATGCTCTTTACACTCTCACATAACACAAGAACCAGGGGACATCCACTAAAATTGAGTGCTGGGAGGGTTAGGACAGACAAAAGAAAATATTTCTTTACTCAGGGTGTGGTTGGTCTGTGGAACTCCTTGCCACAGGATGTGGTGATGGCATCTGACCTGGATGCCTTTAAAAGGGGATTGGACAAGTTTCTGGAGGAAAAATCCATTAAGGGTTACAAGCCATGATGTGTATGCGCAACCTGCTGATTTTACAAATGTGCTATGTCAGAAGGCCAGATGCAAGGGAGGGCACCAGGATGAGATCTCTTGTTATCTGGTGTGCTCCCTGGGGCATTTGGTGGGCCACTGTGAGATACAGGAAGCTGGACTAGATGGGCCTGTGGCCTGATCCAGTGGGGCTATTCTTATGCTGATCGCCCAACATGGAGGCTCTTACTTCTACACCAAGCCTTGGGTTGCCGTAGAAGTGAGTAGCCCCATCCTGTGGCTATTCAGTTTACCGGGGAAAGGGGATGAAAGTCCTCTTCTCTCAAGGAGGAGTTGGTGGTTTCAAGGAATACTATTATGTGGACTCTCGCCAATCTTTACCGTAACTTCTCAAATATAGAGAGCTGTGTACAAGTATGGCTGCATTCCTAAGCACACTTACTTGGGAGTAAGTGAATTCAGTGGAGCTTCCTTCCAGGTAAACATGCATAGAATTGCACTGCATGACATTTGCAGGAGACTCACTATGAGCCCAATCCTGAACTGCCTGAACACACGGCACCAGAAATGGCTGCTGCCGAATCCTGCATGCCCAAGGCCACCGCGGGCAGCACCTTGGCTGAAGGGGACTTTTGTCCCCTTTCCCCAGGTAAAGGGAGTAACCCTACAATGGGGCTACTTGATTCACCACTGACCAAAAGGTTGGTGGTGAGGAAAAAGTCTCCGTGTCGGACTTCGAGTCTGACCGAGAGGTTCAGGATCCAGTGGTGCATCGCTTCACCGGTCCTGCCTCCCTCCCCACTCCCTCCCCCTGGCATGCTTCCCCCGCCCTCTCCCCACCTCCCCATCAACACCTCCTCCTCGCCCTCTCCCCATCCTCCGCCCACCTTCCCCCTCCCCGGAATGCCTCCTCCCTGCATCCCCCCACGCCCCCGCTCTCTTCTCCGCTGCTTGGAGCAGTGCTCGCCCGGTGTTGGTGCTTGCAAATGGCACTTTTGTGGCACTTTTGCAACAGCGCACACCAGCGGTAAGCTGGCACATGGAGCTCAGGATTGGGCTCTCAATCATTTCACTTTATTTTTTAATGATTTGTAAAATCACTTCTTTATTCACTATCATAGTTTTTTCCCCCCATTAAATGTTATCTGAAATTGCAACAAAGTTCAGGAAGTTATGAATAAATGAAGTCAAGTGCCTCCAGTGAGAATCCTAATTTAACATTCATTGAATACTCTGAGGAGACTTTAATATTCAATTAATTAAAAACAGAAAAAAATACATATGCTGAAAACATATATGCTATATGTTGTTGTTCATCTATTTCCTTAAAACAGACTTGCAGTTTAACCTTCTGAAGTGTTATTTTATTATTAAGATTGTATATTTTGGACAAAGATATACTATGCTTCAGTGACAGAATATTTTTAACAGGAAATTGAAGATTTCCCCCTCCACCCAACAAAATAAAACCAATTGCATGAAATTGATTACTTCATTAATCACCACCTCAATTAACAATGCCCTATGACATGGAGATTAAAAGCAAAATACAATTCTATAAATGTATTCCAAATGTCGCAGAATGTTTGTTTTCTTATAGTTATCATAGACAGTCTGTATTAATTTTGTGGAGATGTACCCTTTTCATGCTATGTCTGGTTGTTAATAATAAGCATGATCTGTCATTTGTACTACCTACCTACCCTTGCCGAAAAACATAGTTTAGATTATCATGAACAAATTTGCCATTGCTATCATCTTGCACACTTTCATGTGCCACAGGAGGAGATTTTGTTGATTATGGTATTTATATACCCCCTTTCTCATAGACTCAAAGTGGTTTACATAGGCAGGTTGAACATAAACCCCATTTTTCAAACAGATTTTTACAAGTATTATTCCATGAGAAAGTCAGTCACCACCATGACAAACGGTTTCATCTATCAAATGACTTGACGCCTAACTGCTGAGGTCAAAGATTCTCTTGGAAGAGCTTCTTCTACTTTAATTCTCAAAGGAAACAGAGAAATAGGTCACCCATAGCTGTACACTGCAGTTAATTTAGTATGCTAAACTCTGGCAGTTGTATCAAATATTGCAGGCACTGTGATGTCTTCGAATAACTTATTGCAGTTGTTAATACCTATATTAATATAGCTGGGTAGAGCTTTCAAATATATGCAGGAGCACTCATAACTACATCAAATCAATGTTGTCTCCCTCTATAAGCTTATTATTGGGGTGAGCAGTCTAATCCTCAGCTTCTGGGGGCGTGGCTTCGGCAGCACTGAAAACAGCTGCTGCAGCTTCCTGTGTGCCTTGGGCAGCTGCAGGCGGCACCTCGGGATAAGGAAACTTTCATTCCCTTCCCCTGCGTAAGGGAAGTAGCCCCACAATGGGGCTACTCAATTCACCTCAATTCAAGTGTGTTCGTGTCAAGCGGTGAGCCCCACATGAACGCTCAAGATCCGGTGGAGCGGAGCTCCACTGGACATGCCTCCCCCATTCTCTCCCCACCTCCCTGTCACGCCTCCTCCCCACCCTCTCCCTGCCCTCTGCCCGCCTCCCCTCTTCCCGGAACGTCTCCTCCCCACCTCACCCCATTCCTCCGCTTACCTTAACGCAGCTTGGCAGTCCGTGCGACCGCTGAGCGGCAGAGCTCAGGTGCTCACCCAGCACCAGGAAGCAATGAGCTAGCACTGGTGCTCGCCCAATGGTAAGACTTGCAAATGTGCCTCATGGCACGTTTTCAACAGTGCGTGCCAGTGGTGAGCTGGTGCACCGAGCCCAGGATTGTGCTCTGAATCAGAAAATTTATGGCACCAGTACTGCCTTACTAGTCCCCTCAACTTCCAAGGACAACTGTTTCTGAAACCCATTTCTTTATTTAAAATAGTTATGCCCAGACTTTCTGACCCCATTTAGAGGTGCCCAAGAAAGTTTAAAACTTTCATCAAAACAATTTTTAAAATATTTAAAATAATTTTTTAAACTGAAAGAAGAAAACAGCTGATAAACTTAAGAATTGGGAGGTAGGAAAAAAGTCAAATTAAACATAAATTAAGCAGGTAAAAGGTCTATTTGAATAGGATGGTCTTCAGTTTCTTCCAGAACATTATCTTGGAACGGTTACCCAGGGCAAAGTTCCAAAGTCTAGGCATAGTATCATGTAACATGATAGGTGGTAGGTAGTTAAGTAATGGCCCAATCTTATGATTGGGCTGCACTGATGGAACTAGTCTGGCAGCGTATACTAACCTACAGTGTCACAAAACATCATGAAAGAGAGAGAGATGTTGGCAACCTTCAGTCTCGAAAGACTATGGTATCGCACTCTGAATGGTGGTTCTGGAACAGCGTCTAGTGTGGCTGAAAAGGCCAATTCGGGAGTGACAATCCCTTCCACACTGGGAGCAAGTGCAGTCGGTCCCTGGTCTGTCTCCCTGGCTATGGGCCTTCCTGTGACAAAAAAAAAGGGAAAATCAATGACCAGGTAACATCTGAACTTGGAGAGTCTCTGCCTGTAGCCATGTTGAGAGGCCTAAGTACAAGGCTCCAGCTGTAACCAACTTTAATTAGTGCATATCAGGCCTGGGAGAACTGTGGAGGAGGCCGTTTCACAGGGCCCTCAGATATTGTACCAAGCTACCAAGTGAGCTTCAAGGCCAAGGTGATTAACAGCAGGGTTCAACTGTGAACCTCTCAGGTTGGGAGGGGGGATTCCACCATGAATAAGAAGGCTTGTGGCACATCCACCCCTAGAATGTTCTGTTAGAATCAAGTTCTGATTGGTGGATGGGTCAGAGGACCGATAAAGGTGAGGGAGAAGAGTGTCCTTTGTTCTCACTTTGTCTCTGGCTAAGGAGGCCTGAAATCCTGGACCATCCTGGCAAGAGTGACCCAACTTGACTGCAGCAAGATGGGTTAGAATGGACTTTGAAAAGCTAAGACTTTGGTGAGTGATAGTTAGAGTTAGGAGTTAGTTGTTATTGTTTTATTTGTGCCGGGTGTGGTATTGTATTGGTGTGTTCTTTTCTAAATTTCTAAAACTTTTGACTGATGCAGTACTGCCTGTATAACTATGCTTTAACCATTTATTCAATAAATCCTACTTATTACAATTGACTGGATTATTGGGAGTGGAGAAAGTACTGGGGACTGGTTGTGGGAGACAATCCAGAGTGTCTGGGGTGGACCCTGGAGACCCTGTAACGGGAGTCTACTCCTCCTTCCAAGCTGAGCCCAAGGGGGTGTAAGCTGGAGTACGACTCAAGGGGAGGGTTCTCCAAAGTTATCCTGGCTACCAGGAGTGGAAGCTCTGTGGTTTAAGAGCCATTTGGCAATCGGTCTTGGAGAGACCTGCGGGTGCCAAGGGACTATAAAGGTTTATGGTCACTTGATCACCCTGAGGGCAATAAAGAGATTACACGACCAGAAAGAGTGTGGCCTGTTTATTGTCACACTTCCTTCTTTGCCTCTTTGCCTTAGTCCGTTGGGCAAGTGCCTCTTCAAACTGGGAGAGGCCATGCTGCACAGCCTGCCTCCAAGAGGGCCGCTCAGAGGCCAGGGTTTCCCACCTGTTGAGGTCCACTCCTAAGGCCTTCAGATATAACACCATATAGCACATGATTGGGCCACTGCCAGAAATGCAAACAGTGTTGGCTGCAGGCTGCCTGGAGCCCCCAGCAGTAGAAAGTGGTGGGAGCAGGCTGTGGGCAGGGATGGGAAAGGAGGGGTAGTATAGGAGGTGTAACTGGCCAGGGGAGGAGGAACCAGGATAGGAAGGAGGGGAGAGTGTGGATTCAACAGCAACTGCGCACAGTGGATCATATCCCCTACATTTTAAACCTCCCTGTCCCTTTTCTCTCCTTAGATATGTACCACTAAAAGTGGTGGCATATGTCCAAGGAGACACATATGTGGCCCCAGGACTTATGCCCTTGGGTTACCCCTCCCCACCAAATGGATGCAGTGCATGCCTTATTGGTTTGGCTGCACTGGCACTAGCAGAAGGGATACGTTTGGGGCCTATATTTACTTTGCTTGAATCCATATGAACAACACTAGGGAATGTTGCCAGTAGTTATATATCGTTTGTAAGTCCAAACATACATACATAAGCTGTTTTTATTCCCCCACTGTCTTTCTATTGTTTCTTTGACCCCTTAGCTTTCTTCCTCACCGACTTGGCTTACTCCTGTTGTTTACTTTCTTGTCATCTCTTTTACACTAGTATACCACACTTCAAATTATTATTATTATTTAAATTTATGGTAATATCTTTGGACTTGAAGCATTAAATGGAAGCTGCATCTAACAAAGATCCACTATTACCAAACCATGCATCCTTCTACATGTTTTTAACAGAAGCACATATAAAGGAGGAAATAATTTCATACACTGAACAGAAGATATATTAATTAAGATAAGTTCACAAATGTCAGATGTGATTCTGCTTCCTAACCTCCTCCCCCTTACCTCCTCACTAATCTCAAATTGGAAGGAATGTAATTAACCCCAGCATTTGCTCATTGAGCTTTTAACCCAAGAAAATGTGCAATGCACTTTGTTCCCTAGTTAGAAAAGCTCTAGAAACAACTTGTAAGATCTTCATTCATTTGATTTGTAGTGAATCTAATTTCAAACACAACTATATTAACCAGCATTTTCAGTGGTGGCCCTTAAGCTCATCACTGTGGAAATTGTGATGAAGCATGAATGATGATAGCACAAAACATAGACAAGATATCCAGGGCACATGTGGACTGATCTCTCCCTATTCTCATAAGTGCCAGTTCTCATAGGGCAACTTCTATAATGGGATAAAATGCTGAAAGTAATGAAGTTTCATAAGAGAGGTATGGCTTGGAAATTCACAGTACTTAAACAGAATGACAGAGTGAGAACGGTGCCAGTGGTCCCAGCATTACAATGGTGTGACATCCTCCACGTGAGATTGGGCCATGAGACTTAGGGCGCAATCCTTACCCACTTTCCAACACTGATATAAGTGCAATGCAACTTATGGGTAAGGTAACAAGCATTGCCATACCTTGAGGAGGCCTCCATGACTACCCCCCCAACTGCAGAATGGAGCACATGCCCCACTGGCACAGCTATGCCAATGCTGGAAAATTAGTTAGGATCGCACCCTTAGAAATAGATCTATGGTGTGAAGAAAATGGAAATAGAGAAGTAGTTCTTCCTATCTCATGATAGAACCAGAGACCACTGCTGTCACAATATATGGTGATATTAACTAATCATGATGATTATAGGACTTTGAACTTACCTTTCCAGAAACAATAATTAAACTTCAATCCTCCCGTAAAAAAAAAGATAAAAAAATATAAAAACATGAAATGTTTCTTTTCCCCTATGCCAATAATACCCTGTCATTTCCAGAACCCTTTTTACTTTATATTATTTTAATTTTCTTCTTTGAAATCTTTCAGCGACCCTCCCACTCCACAACACAAAAAAGTTAACCTCTATCCATTATATCTGAACTATATATTACACTATTTACAGGTCTATCCTGCCAAGGCTAAAATGAGGTTGAGGTATGCTCTGACCAATTGGTTGGATAATATAGATTCAATTCTGTGCTAGTCCTTTTTATTTCTAATTGACATCAACTATTGTTGCTGTTCCATTAAATACTCAACTCATTCTTAAGGCTCCTTTGACCACAATGCTGGATGTGAAAGGGTGACATAAATAGCAAGGAGAGCCTGTCATTGATTTCTTTTATTACTTTTAGCTTTGTTGTAAGATCATCCTGAAAATTTTTTTTTATTTGGGTAGACATGGAACAGAACTGGAACCATAGATGATAAAGCTTTGCTGCTTTGGACTATTAACATTTACAATATTACATCACCCTTAATTGTATACAAGCCTGTAACTCAATCAAAGGCTGGTGCTAACATCATAAATCTTTACTGTGCAGTTCACACAATTAATGAATGATAGACTGGAGGATTAATGTTCACCTGAAGATTAAAGGTAAACTTTTTTGTTTATACTCCATCTTTTTTACATTGTTGTAAGACAACAGATTACAAAAATAATGCGTATGTTGAAAAGAAAAAAAAAAAGCAAGAGGAGGGAAGGAGGATGCCTTTAAATTGATGCTGACAAACGAAGATGACAGTTTGTGTGATGTCAGGTTTCAGATTACTATGCTCCATTTATAATTAAGGATACTGTGAAAGCCTTTTTGACTGTAATCAAATCATAAGCAGCTGAAAGGAGTAATACCTCACAGAGAACAGCCGTTATCCGCTAAACATATCATACAATCTTGCACTGGCAAACATACCCACGTTTGGAACATTAATGAAACGTGGCATGCAGGAACATTTACAGTGTCAAACTGTAACCTCTGCTGTGCAGTATCAGTTCAGCTCAGCACCCTGAACCAGTTTGTCTGGGCTCAGAATGTTGAACCATAACGAAATATTGGATAATAAGGACTAAAGTAAAGAACTTCTTATGGACCAGATAATTAATTAACACTTTCTTTAGCATTTCAAATTTAAAGTTATGATTGCCTTTGTATGTATGTATGTATGTATGTATGTATGTATGTATGTATGTATGTATGTATGTATATATGTATGGTTTTATTATTTGCTGACATTTACTTGATTTTTTTATGTGGTTCTCGAAATACAGCAAACTAGAAATATTAAAATGAGATAGATGGACAAAAGCAGCAAGTATATATTTATGAACATAAGAACATAAGAACATAAGAACAGCCCCACTGGATCAGGCCATAGGCCCATCTAGTCCAGCTTCCTGTATCTCACAGCGGCCCACCAAATGCCCCAGGGAGCACACCAGATAACAAGAGACCTCATCCTGGTGCTCTCCCCTACATCTGGCATTCTGACTTAACCCATTCCTAAAATCAGGAGGTTGCGCATACACATCATGGCTTGTACCCCATAATGGATTTTTCCTCCAGAAACTCGTCCAATCCCCTTTTAAAGGCGTCTAGGCTAGACGCCAGCACCACATCCTGTGGCAAGGAGTTCCACAGACCGACCACGCGCTGAGTAAAGAAATATTTTCTTTTG
The DNA here is from genome assembly GCF_035046505.1 of Tiliqua scincoides. Lineage (NCBI taxonomy): Eukaryota > Metazoa > Chordata > Lepidosauria > Squamata > Scincidae > Tiliqua > Tiliqua scincoides. The sequence continues at coordinate 173,373,657 of NC_089822.1, read as the reverse complement.
TCTGTCCTAACCCGCCCAACACTCAATTTTAGTGGATGTCCCCTGGTTCTGGTATTATGTGAGAGTGTAAAGAGCATCTCCCTATCCACTCTGTCCATCCCCTGCATAATTTTGTATGTCTCAATCATGTCCCCCCTCAAGCGTCTCTTTTCTAGGCTGAAGAGGCCCAAACGCCGTAGCCTTTCCTCATAAGGAAGGTGCCCCAGCCCCGTAATCATCTTAGTCGCTCTCTTTTGCACCTTTTCCATTTCCACTATGTCTTTTTTGAGATGCGGCGACCAGAACTGGACACAATACTCCAGGTGTGGCCTTACCATCGATTTGTACAACGGCATTATAATACTAACCGTTTTGTTCTCAATACCCTTCCTAATGATCCCAAGCATAGAATTGGCCTTCTTCACTGCCGCCGCACATTGTGTCGACACTTTCATCGACCTGTCCACCACCACCCCAAGATCTCTCTCCTGATCTGTCACAGACAGCTCAGAACCCATCAGCCTATATCTAAAGTTTTGATTTTTTGCCCCAATGTGCATGACTTTACACTTACTGACATTGAAGCGCATCTGCCATTTTGCTGCCCATTCTGCCAGTCTGGAGAGATCCTTCTGGAGCTCCTCACAATCACTTCTGGTCTTTACCACTCGGAAAAGTTTGGTGTCGTCTGCAAACTTAGCCACTTCACTGCTCAACCCTGTCTCCAGGTCATTTATGAAGAGGTTGAAAAGCACCGGTCCCAGGACAGATCCTTGGGGCACACCGCTTTTCACCTCTCTCCATTGTGAAAATTGCCCATTGACACCCACTCTCTGCTTCCTGGCCTCCAACCAGTTCTCAATCCACGAGAGGACCTGTCCTCTAATTCCCTGACTGTGGAGTTTTTTCAGTAGCCTTTGGTGAGGGACCGTGTCAAACGCCTTCTGAAAGTCCAGATATATAATGTCCACGGGTTCTCCCGCATCCACATGCCTGTTGACCTTTTCAAAGAATTCTATAAGGTTGGTGAGGCAAGACTTACCCTTACAGAAGCCATGCTGACTCTCCCTCAGCAAGGCCTGTTTGTCTATGTGTTTTGAGATCCTATCTTTGATGAGGCATTCCACCATCTTACCCGGTATGGATGTTAGGCTGACCGGCCTATAGTTTCCCGGGTCCCCCCTCTTTCCCTTTTTAAAAATAGGCGTGACATTTGCTATCCTCCAATCTTCTGGCACTGTGGCCGTTTTGAGGGACAAGTTGCATACCTTAGTCAAGAGATCTGCAACTTCATTCTTCAATTCCTTAATAACCCTTGGGTGGATGCCATCAGGGCCCGGTGACTTATTGATCTTTAATTTATCAATGAGGTCTGAAACATCTTCTCTTTTAACCTCTATCTGACTTAACTCCTCGGTCAGGAGGGGCCGTTCGGGCAGCGGTATCTGCCCGAGGTCTTCTGCCGTGAAGACAGATGCAAAGAACTCATTTAATTTCTCTGCCATCTCTAAGTCTCCTTTTATCTCCCCTTTCCCTCCCTCACCATCCAGAGGGCCAACCGCTTCTCTGGCGGGTTTCCTGCTTCTAACATATTTGAAGAAGCTTTTATTATTCCCCTTAATGTTGCTGGCCATGCGTTCCTCATAGTCTCGCTTGGCCTCCCCTATCACCTTCTTACATTTCTTTTGCCACAGTTTATGTTCCTTTTTATTCTCTTCATCAGGGCAAGACTTCCATTTACGGAAGGAAGCTTCCTTGCCCTTCACAGCCTCTCTAACTTGGCTGGTTAGCCATGCGGGCACTCTCCTGGATTTAGTGGAACCCTTCTTTCTTTGCGGTATACACCTCTGCTGGGCCTCTATTACTGTTGTTTTAAGCAGCCTCCATGCATTCTGGAGAGACTGGACTCTTTTTACCCTCCCTTTCAACCTCCTTCTAACCAGCCTCCTCATTTGAGGGAAGTCCGCCCGTGATTTCCTTTCTGGAAGGTAATTTGACCGTATATCTATCAATTCAAAAGATAATGATTTAAATAGGGAGTTGGGGCTATATGCACTGCATTAAATATCTTCCTTGCTCTAAAGAGGAATGCGATCTATAGCTATATAACTAGAGGTGAGTTTTTCCTGGTGGTAACAAAATAAAAATACATAACACCACTTTCTGCATTTCTAATTTTTGTTGAAAAACTACAACGAAATCTGCAAAAGAAAAAACACATCTACATACCTGCTAACACATGCATGTAGCTGCATCTGTGGACACTATTCCAACTGGTCCACTATTCCAACTTGATATTACCTATCAAGTACAATTTTAAAGTGATAATAATTTATAATAATTCAAAAAATGTGCCCTTGGAATAAAAACACATAACACCACCTTCTGCACTTCGAAATTTGGAAAAAATAAAACTGTTTTCACCTATCTCTACATATAGCTTTTATATAAACTCAACATTGCCACAAAAAATAGACACTCCTTCTTAAAGATTGTTCATCATTTATTGGCATGTATTTCAGCCAATTGTTTACATTTAACTTGGTTTTAGAAATGAGTTAGTCAAGGAGGGGAATAAAATTTAATCCTGGTTTTGTACTTATTAAGCTTCTATGTGGCTCTGTTACAAGTGGTACTACTGCCTGAGCATTAAGTAAATTTCATAAGATTTAGTACAAACAAATCCTATGTTGTAACTTATGTAAAACAGACCAACCACAGCTCATTAAAGACTTGTCACTCTGAACTCTTTTTCCCACTAGAAACTTTGTATTCATTAGTGCAGAGAAGGTAATCCAGCAGCACTCCCCCTGCTCCCGACTCTAAGATTTTTACTAGATTAACTAGATTCCTTGAATTTACATCTCCCTTATACCATTGTTAATACACAGTTATCAAGGCAACACATAGATAGAATATGAGATTCCTGACAGTAATATTTTAATTAGCATTTGGAAACTATTCTTTATCACATTGTCATTTCTGACATAGCGTATAGATATTGAGATATTCTAGCCACAGGGATGAAATGCAATGCAGGTATTTGTTACTTAGAGTGAACGCCTATACATCTCTACTGAGAAGTATGCCTAATCAATTTAAAGGAATTTACTCCCAGATAGGTGTGTATAAGATTTTAGCCCTAGGTAAGTAGGGAATCAGAAAAGGGCATATTGCAAATGATATTACAAGAAGTCAGCTAAAGAGTTAAAACTATCAGATTAAACATCAGGATTATGTTCATTTGTACCTCTGAGATTAGGTTCTACTATAGTCCTAGAATGAGGTAGGTTTTGCAATATGAGTCTTTGCAATACAGGCTTAAACAGATAATAATACCTTAATATTAATTTATGCATGAGACATTTTCAAAATGACGTTTTTGCATTACTTTGTTCATTCACTTTGTAAGTTAACTGCAATAAGAAGGCAGGACAATATTTCCAGAGACAGTAGAGACCATAACCATATACATATTTCTAAAATCATACCTGCCACTTTCTCAGCCCAATCCTAACTAATTTTCCAGTGCTGATGCATCCACATCAATGGGGCATGGGCTGCCTTCTACAGCAGGAGGGGCAGACATGGAGGCCTCCTCAAGGTAGGGGAATGTTTGTTCTCTTACTTCAGGTTTGCACTGCAGTGGCACCAGTGTGGGAAAGCTGGTTAGTATTGGACTGTCAATGTGATTATTCCATCTTGCTGCTTTAGAAGAAGAGGTGGAATCGTGACAACTCATCCATCAGCTCTGCTTGGACCAGAAATAATTTGGCTCATTCTCCCATAACTCTCTCCTGCTGTGACTGCGGTACCTGAATGTTACTTGTATTGCTGCTCCTTCTCCCACTGCCTTTCACTTTTGCATAATGTCCATAGGCTGCCTGCCCCAGGGATAGGCAAATCTAGCACAGCTTGACTTAAGTTGAGTCATGAGTCTCCACCCCATGATTCGACTCAAAAAGTCATAACAGGGGCACTTTCCAAGTTGCTGTGTCATCTTTTCACAACTTGAAAAAACTCGAGTCACAAGTTGATACATGTGTCAGGCATGGAAAAAACGAGGCTGCTGCCAGGCTCTGTGCGTGCGTGTGTGCGTGCGTGCGTGTAGTTCTCTTTAAACACTTCCCTGATGTCCTCACCCAGCTGTAAACAAGGCAGGAGGGGGTGGGATGGACTGTGAGAGAGCAGGGACAGAAGCAGCAAGAGGAGGAGGGTCAAGTGCAGCAGCTGTGAATCTTACCAGGACAACCCAATCCTTTGCAACTCTACTCCGAATTAGTCCCACTGCACCCAGTCATTCAATGGGGCTTCCTCCCCTCCCCCCAAGTAACAATGGAGCTCAGCTCACAGCAGCCATGCGATTGAAATTGCTACGAACATCTCCCCCCACTTCCCCACCTCCTTTTCCCCTGGGCTTCTCCAGTCAATCCTAAGGCAAGAACCTCTTTGGGCTCCTCCACCTGCCCTCCCTCATCCAAAGAAGCAAACCGGACTGCTCATTCTTCATCCAATGATCTTTGATTCCTTTCTATCAGAGAGAGCCCGCTCCCATCTCCTCCATCCTGCTCGGATGTATTAACATTTCCTTGCTTCATGGCTGGAACCCTTCTACTGCTCGCCCGGTCTGAATGATGGCCCCACAAGGTTTTCCATGCCACAGAAACAGTAAGCAAGCACACCCAGACACGGACAGACTCAAGTCTGCATGTGTGGGGACAAGTGCTGAGTCTAGGGGCCCTTGACTTTAGTGTTTTGACTAAACACTAAACACACATGACTAAAGTATAAATGAGTCAGTGAAAAACACGGCTCAGACTCGAGTCACCTGACTCAAGTTCCCATCCTCGTTGCCAACTATTATTTTAATCAGCGACCAGCTTGAGTGCATTGGCTGAAACGTAGTATACAAACGTTATATACTAACTATCATATTAATTATATATTTCTATTTCTTTTTAAATTTGTGTTTGCCATTGTTTAACAGCCCCAGTCCTATCCCCACCATGTTATAGCATGCAGCTGTGCCAATGGAACATACGCTGCAATCTATGGTGGGTGAATGATCAGACAGCATGCAGGAGTTAAACAGATATTTTACTTACTTTCTCGTAGGCTGGCTGATCATCTGTGGGTCTCCTCAGACTTGTGCCAGTCATTATACTGAGGCTGAGGATAGCGGGGGGGGGGCATGTCAGATTGGAAAACGAGGGATAGGATCCAAGGAAAGTCACAGCCGCAAAATCCACCCTTCTTATCCTTGACATGTCCACTGGTTCCTCGCTCTCCCTGCCCATAAACTGCTTTCCATGCAATCCTACCTGCTCTGGCACTGTCCAGGGTCTTGTGGTAGCGACCTTGAATGGTCTAGCAGTGGTGCAATCTTTGTGTCGTCACAGAGCTTTTTACACCAGCTAGACACTAGCCTCACATTCTTCTCATGGCAATTTCTTCCATGAAAAGAGGAGTGGTCCTTCTTTCCATTCACAGAGGAACCAAGTGTGATTGGAGAGGTACGTGGGGATCCAAAACAGTTATGAGTCTGTCTCAACATCTACTCTTAATATGAAATAATTATAATCTAGGGAATGTTGTCTGAGGACCTTATTTTAGAGTGCTAAAAACCTTAGGCCAACTTCATTATGGGAAATTAATACTTCAGTGAGATCAGAGAGATAGCAAAAAATGAGAACTCACGGTAAAAAACTATTTTTTTAAGCAAGAAAAATACAATTAATTTTTAAAAACCCTTTTTCCTGAACTTCTTCATTTTTTTCCTGAATTGTTAAAGAATTTATTAAATTATTATTATTAAACTTTATTTATATGCCGCCCTTCTCCCCAAAGGGACCCAGGGCGGCTCACAACATATTAAAAACAGATTAAAAACATAATTTAACCAAAAATAAAAACATATTAAAAACACATTAACATACACCCATAAAGACCATAGTCAGATAAAAAGTCAGATAAAAAGAGCAAAACGTAGCAAATCAGAGGATCAGGCCTGTAAAAATACTAAGAAGATACAGAAAAGATGTTTAAAAAGGCCATGCACTCAGAAGGCTTCTTTAAACAAAAATGTCTTCAGGCCTCGCCGAAAAGTCTCAAGAGAGGGAGCCATTCTCAAGTCAAGGGGAAGGGAATTCCATAATGTTGGTGCCACTACTGAGAAGGCCCTATTTCTTGCTGCCGCCCCACGTAGCTCCTTAGGCGGCGGCACTTGTAAAAAGACCTTCTCTGATGACCTAAGAGGACGAGCCGGATTGTACGGAAGTAGGCGATCTCTGAGATACCCTGGCCCAGAGTAGTATAGGGCTTTAAAGGTCAAAAACAGCACCTTGAATTGGGCCCGGAAACGAATGGGCAGTCAATGCAGCCCCCGGAGAAGCGGGCTGACAGAGTCAAACCGCCTAGCTCCAGTGACCACACGGGCCGCCACATTCTGCACTAATTGCAGTTTCTGAACCGTCTTCAGGGGCAGCCCCACATAAAGCACGTTACAATAATCTAACCTCGAAGTCACCGTGGCATGGATCACCGTGGCCAGGTCTGCCCGATCCAAGTACGGCCGCAGCTGGCGCACCAGCCGAAGCTGAGCGAAGGCCCCCCTAGCCACAGCTGCCACCTGGGAATCCAGGAGCAGCTGTGAATCCAGGTGGACCCCCAAGCTGCGGACCTGCTCCTTCAGAGGGAGTGCAACCCCATTCAGAGCAAGCCGATAGTCCAGTACCTGCATCGAGGATTTCCGAACCAGGAGAGCCTCTGTCTTAACCGGATTTAATTTCAGCTTATTAGCCCCCATCCAGATCCTCACTGCTTCCAGACAGTGCTCCAGGCCCTTAACCGCCATCCTGGAGTCTGGAGGAAAGGAGAGATAGAGCTGGGTGTCACCAGCATATTGAACAACACCCCACTCCAAACCCCCAGATGACCTCTCCCAGCGGTTTCATGTAGATATTAAATAGCATGGGGGACAGAATTGAACCCTGTGGCACCCCGCACCTCAAAGGCCAGGGTGTCGAACAGGCATCCCCCAGCACCACCATCTGGGACTGACCCTCCAAGTAGGAGCGGAACCACCGCAAAACAGTGCATCCAACTCCCAACTCGGCCAATCGGCCCAGAAGGATACCATGGTCGATGGTATCGAACGCCGCCGAGAGGTCCAGCAGGACCAACAGGGATGCACTCCCCCTGTCCAGTCCCCGGCGTAGGTCATCCACCAAGGCGACCAAGCAGTTTCCGTCCCAAAGCCCGGCCTGAAACCAGATTGAAAAGGATCCAGATAATCTGTTTCATTCAAGACCCTCTGGAGTTGGGCCGCCACCACCCGCTCAATTACCTTGCCCAGAAACAGGATGTTGGAGACTGGCCGGTAGTTATCCAACACCGTGGAATGCAGGGAGGGCTTCTTCAGGAGGGGGCAAACCACCACCCGTTTCAAAGTGAGTGGCAACGTCCCCCCCATCAAAGACCCCTCCATCAAAGACCTGATATAAAGAAGGTGCATATTTCTTATCTGGAAGGTAATCTGACCATCAACTGATATTCTTATTTAAGGATAATATAGATTTAATAATAATGCAATTATTAATAATAATGCAATTATTAAACCACAGACATAAACTTGTGAAAACAAGTACAGTTGTACCATTATGTAATACATTTCTTACTATCTTCAGTCCATCAAAACCAGAAGTGAATTAACTGAAATAACTTGAACTAGAATGTAAACTGACCAAAAATTACTGTAGAATTCATTAATCTTTATTAGGATAGCTTAGAAGCCCCCCACATCCACCCGTCATGTACCAGGGGTGGCACACTGTCTTTCAAATTTTTTCTCACTCAGTATGGATAATCAGGAAAGCTCACACACTGACACTTGTTTAGGACTTTTATAGGCATATAAGAGGAACAACATGACACTGGCAGGTAAACTGATCTTGAGGGACTAGTAAAAGCTCCTGGGTGACAAATTAATGCAAATTATATATAAGAAGCATTAGTATTATTTTAACATTCTAGATTTGTACTATTTTTCTTTTAAAAGACTAAGCATTATTACTCGTTTTTTCCCCTTGAGGACATTTCCCCTCCATTTGTATAAACTTCTTCTCCCCCTTGAATCCATTAACAGGGTAATTATTCACAGTAACTACTGATTAAGCTTATGTTTGCTGCAGTGAGACTCATCAATTCCATTATTATTTTTTTATATTTTAAAAAAGATTCTTATTATTTTTTTTGACATTTTTGTCATGCTAATAAGTAGATAGGTGGGCCAAATGAAAGAGTGGGAGGGTAAATGTGCAGGTGAACAGATGCAATAACTTTACTGAGCAGTTTTAAGGAAATGGCACCAGTGGTGGACTGAAGGCTAACACTGAGGATAGCAACTGAAACTGTAAGACAAGCGGAATACGAACACCAATCCAATGAGACTGCAGAAGTATTGATAGGAGAAAGAGGGAGGCAAAGGCAAAGAGGTACGTGGGGCAAAGAGGTACGTGCAAAGGCAAAGAAATAAAAGGTAATAGGATTCCCTTTGAGAACCTGAGGTCTGATTGCCAATCAAATAGTCATGGCAGATTCATGTAATTTATACAGCGATAGGTTTTTGTGTAATTCTCAGACAGAAAGGACAAGGGGAAAAAAATTTTCTGAAGTGCCTTCATATCACTGTGGTCCTCACTGAACACTCTGTCCTGAGTTGCAGGAATTCTGTGGGATAAGATTCAGAGATGCATCGAAACAAGAACTCAGAGTAAGCGTCTGTTCTGTTAATAAGGTTTCACAAAGAATTTTAGAAGAACACTGATATTCCATTATCAAAAGTATACGGCCACCTGTTTTGAATCTGGAAGAGAATGAAGCCTGGAATTCACTATTTTTATAGGCACCAAAGTCCCAAAGAACTATAATTAGAGGCCTTTAAAATTCTGTAACACGCATATTAAATGAGAAATGTCTTCAGTCACGACAAAGCAAAGATATATCGTACTATATTTCCCCTGAGGGCTGGGGATAAGAATAGGCCCTCAGTTTGGCTGTACTTGTCGTAAAAGGCGACTGAACAGCCACCGGGTAGATGGGACTCATCAGCCTGGGAAGGCAGCTCATCTGAGAGAAGGAAAACTCTGATCCCAAACCTCCACTGCCTTGTGGCTACATCCAGTTATGGAAAAGTCTTCAGGAGTCAACCTCGAGGCAAAATCCGGAGCCGGAGTCCCTGAGGCAGTTCATGGCTGAACACAGTCATGTTCTGGCAACTCCTGAGACATCGCTGGAACCAACCGTATTGGCTTCTGCCTTTCCACTGGACCATTTCAGCGATGTGGAGAGGGGGGATTTGCTGCATGGATAACAGTCTATTCTCCATACCTACTTTACCCAGGCTTTGCGCACTGGAGAGGACACTCTGTTCCAGAACACTGTTCAGAGCATAAGAGCATAAGAACATAAGAACAGCCCCACTGGATCAGGCCATAGGCCCATCTAGTCCAGCTTCCTGTATCTCACAGCGGCCCACCAAATGCCCCAGGGAACACACCAGATAACAAGAGACCTCATCCTGGTGCCCTCCCTGGTATGGTATGGTATGGAGCGCGATACCATAGTCTTCTGAGACTGAAGGATGCCAACAACAAGAATCGTACTATGAAAAACTGCAAAATCATTATTTTAAACCATATTGTTTATATAAATTAAAATGTTAAAACAATCAGATGTATATTTACTAAATATGCAAATTTTACAGTAATCTGATGAAGACTCCTCAGAATCTGCCACTCAATGCAACACCTTCTAGTCCAGCCATTTTCAACCACTGTGCCGTGCCACGCATGATCCCTAGGTGTGCTGCGGGAATTTAGGAGAGGATCATTTATTAGTAGGGCCAGAGGGGATGTGAGCCCCCCATTGACAGCACAGTGTGCCTTGTCAATTGTCAAAAAACTGATGGTGTGCCTTGACCATTTTAATACCTTGCCAGTGTGCCATGAAATGAAAAAGGTTGAAAATCACTGTTCTAGTCACTGCATGGATGGGCTGGCACCGAATAAACCAGTCCCTCATCCCTGTCCGTCAGTTTAGAGTGAACTATGGAGCTTGGTAGTGCTAAAGTGTTCCAGCAGGAGAGGGGTATGCTAGCTTCTAAGGGGTGACTTCACATGCTGCTATATATGGGCAGAACAAGTAGGACTGCACCATTAAAATTCAGTTACGAGATAAAACTTACATAAGCAGCTTTGCCAACATTTGCTATACACACTGTAACACTATTTAGGGCACAATCCTAACCCCTTATGTCAGTGCTTTCCAGTACTGGAATAGTGGTACCAATGGGACATGTGCTGCATCCTGCAGTTGGGTGTCACTCACAGAGGCCTCCTCAAAGTAAGGGAATGTTTGATCCCTTACCTTGGAGCTGCATTGCCCTTATGTCAGTGCTTATGTCAGGGATTAGGATTGTGCCCTTAGATGTATAAATATTTCAAAAGTTGAGTAGCTGGTAAATTATCCCTAAATTTCAATGTATTTATTTATAAACATTTCTATTCCACTCTTCCAATTCACACTGAAAGGCCACATTATAACTAATAATGATATAATTAGTATAATTATAATGATTGAAAATTTATTGTTTACCCTTTTATATTAACTATGATGCAAAAAGGAGCTCAGCCAATATATTTTTGAGAGCTGCACATTATATGTCAAAGAGCAGAATGTGGCTTGCAAGCCACAGTTTGGCCACACCGTCAAATAATATTGAGAACCACATGTGAACGGTGATACAGTCCCTTGAAAAATAGAATCACTGAAGAATAGCAAGCAAAATCTATTGTTGGCAGCCACCCAAAATAGCAGGTGATTAATCCATTTGTGTGGTCTCAGCAGAAGGGTATTCACCTGCTTATGTCAAGGACGGGACATTTTGACAAGCAAGTATGAAATCCACAATTCTCATAAGCACCACATTCCAAAAGTGTCCCCTTCTGCACTGTGTTCTTTACAGTCTTTAAAAAATGAGGTTTATGAAGAGCTGCACTTTAGATATGGGTCATGAAAAACACACTACACAGAGGGGTACAGCCGAGGAAGAGTGGAGGTGGTGCCACCTAAAGAGGTGGCACAGATCGGAACAGAATGGAGCAGCCTGAAACATCTCTGCGCTGCCCATAATTGCTGGGTCCTGGTCCCGCCTCCCATTTGCCGCCTGCCTGTCCACAGGCCTGCCCGCACTTGCCTTCCCCTCGTCTCAAAATGCCTCCTCCTCACCCTCCCCACACAGCCCCAGACCTCTGCACTGACTGAGCTCAGCCAGCACAATCTCACCTTCTTCCACTGCTGCAGAGGCTGAATCTGACCTCTGTGCACCAGCACAGCTTTTTCAAAGGAGGTGCAAATGTGCTTTACAGCATGTTTGCAACTCTCCCAAGTCGGCACAAGGGACTTGCTCTGGCCCAGTGCTGGTGAACAGCTCGATGAAAGTATCAACCCAATATGTGGCGGTAGTGAAGGAGGCCAATTCCATGCTACGGATCATTACAAAGGAGACTGCTAATAAAACAGTTAATATTATTATGTCATTGTACAAATCAATGGTACGGCTGCACCTAGGGTATTGTGATCAGTTCTGGTTCCCACATCTTAAAAAGGATATATTCTAACTCGAAAAGGTGCAGAAGAGAGCTACAAAAATGATTACTGGGCTGGGGCACCTCCCTTATGAGGAAAGGCTCTTCAGTCTAGAAAAGAGGCGTCTGAGGGGGGACATGATTGAGACATACAAAATTATGCAGGGGATCAATAGAGTGATGCTCTTTCTCCTCATACACAACACCAGAACCAGAAGACATCCACTAAAATTGAGCGTCGGGAGAGTTAGGACAGACAAAAGAAAATATTTTTTACCCAGTGTGAAATTAGCCTGTGAAACTCCTTGCCGCAGGATGTGGTGATGGCATCCAGCCTAGATACCTTTAAAAGGGAATTTGACAGATTTCTGGAGGAAAACTCCATTACAGGTTATAAACCATGATGGGTATGTACAGTCTGAGATTAGTGGTTAAGCATTATGAGGGCCCGGTAGGAATTTTTTTTTCTGTCATCCAAATTGGCCATGGATGGTAGTTTTTTCCCCTACCCCAGACTGGTGAAGGAGGGAAGGTATATTCAGTAGGTTTCATGCATTAAAAATTGGTCACTGTGCTTAATAAAGTAGCACAAGTTAAACCCAATTGCTGGGTGTGTGTGTGTGAGCATAAATAGAATGCCAGATGAAGGGGAGTGGCAGTGAGATGGAAGAATCTTGTGGTCTTATGCATGCTCCCTGAGGCATCTGGTGGGCCACTGTGAGATACATGAAGCTAGACTTGGACCTGATCCAGCAGGGCTCTTCTTATGTTCTTATGTTCAATCCTATAAAAATTTACCTGGGAGTAAGTTCTAGTGATCAGTGTGACTTACTTCTGAGTAAAAATGCATAGGCTAGCACACGAAGGCTGCAGTGCTAAATGCACTTACCTGGGAGTAAGATCCACTGAAATCAATAGAACTTCGTATCGAGTACACACAGGGGCCAGGGCACTTTGCCCAGGGGTAAGGGGAAGAGTTTCCCCTTGCCTCTGGCTGAACCGATTCTGGCCCCTATCCTGCACTGGATACAGCACAATCCTCTTGGCTTGCCTGTTCCAGAGCAGGGTAGGATTGTGCCCTAAATAAGTCTGTATTTAGGTTAACTTTTTTGTTTTCATAATAATAAACAAATAGCCCAACCTCAGAAGGTGGTGCAAGTCTGAGTAGACCCATTCTGGCCTGCAGCTCTTACCCAGGGATAAGGGGAAGAGTTTCCCCTTGCCTCTGGCTAAGCCACTTCTGGCCACAATCCTGCTCTGGATACAGCGCAAGCCTCCTGGCTTGCCTGTTCCAGTCCAAGTTTGGATTGCACCCTAAATTTCACAGCAGAAATACTGTAATTGGCAGGTAAAGAAAATACTCTTAAGCTTGTTGTTGTCACCTTAATGGGGCACAGCTATGGGGTGTCACAAATGTACTGAGAATTTAACTCAGTGTCATTCTTGAAGTTCCCTCAGCCCAATCCTTTTCTTTCTTCTCTCACTGATGCAGCTGTGCCAAAATGGCTACAGCTACGTTCTGTGGGCAAAAGCAGAGTGAAGTTCTCCTTTGCATAAGAGAACATTTGAGCACCAAGGGCTCAAAGGATGTGGAAGTCTGGAGTACAAATCATGCCCAGTGAGGGTCCTGGAAATAATGATCTTACCAGAAACGTCTACAGGAGGGGAGTATCATATGTCAGCACTATCAGAATTGCATTGCCTTAAAAGCAGAGGAGCACTGACTGCTCCTCTGACAGCTCCTTCTCTTCAGAACCTTCCCCAATTCAGCCTCCTTTTATTGGTCTTACTTATTTTGAAATCTGAATTCTGCAACATGGCACAGTGGTGCCCTTGGTTCTGTTGGAATGGTTCCATGGCAAAGGTACCTGCCTTCATATGCTTTCAGCTAGATGCCAGAGTACCCAACCAGAGTGATGGGAAGCTACTGTATGCTTTGTATGAAATGAAAAACACAGTTCAGACCAAAGGAAAATGTTGGCACACAAGCACTATGTATGACATGCTTGACATGAACAGAATGTTTTCAGTTATCAGAGATGTGGTGAAATTCAAGGTGATGTTCCAGGCAGAATGTGATAAGGCTCAGATGAATAAGATACATGGCCGGTGAGGCTTCTAAAAGTGCTTAGCGATCTGGAGCTTAATTATTCTTTTGTGTGGACTGTGGGCTTCCAAAAGTGAGAAGAAAATTATAGGGTCTACAGGCTTCGGCGTCCCAGTTTGTATGACACAATATTGTTTCTTAATCTGTTTCTGCAGCAGTTAATGCAAAACATCCACAGAGATTTGAATGAGAGTAAAAATGAGCCAGGAGAGAAATACAATGAATTTGCAGGGAAAATGCATCTAAAATCCCAAACTGTACATTGGTATAGCCACCTACTAACAGGATTGGGTTTAAGAGCCACAAAGGCACAATGCATGTTTTTCCATCAGTGGTGGACTTGGAATCAATTAGCTGACACAGAGAATAACAGCTTAGCTCTGCTGCTGTTCAATCTCCATCTTGCACAATACTGACAGGCATGGAGCTAGGAAGCCATTGATAGCCTTGCTGTTTTATGATCCCAACCAAAGAAAGGCCACTATGCAATCAATAAATGGCACTCACCTACATGCTTCTTTTCTTGACAGTATGGGGGCAAGTAGGGGTCTTCCAAGAGAGGGCAAAAACAAGCTGACAATTTTGTTTCAGCACAATCCTATACATACCTACTTAGAAGTAAGTCCTGTTGCTTTCAACGCAATTCACTCCCCGGCAAGTGTGTATAGGACTGCAGTCTTTGTATGTTAGGAAGAGTTGCAAGTGTGTTCGTGAAACTAAAGACTGCCTGTGACCTTGCTTCAAGGACTTTTCATGAGTCCCACTTCAAGCTGTTTTTCACAACACAGCAGGTACATGGAAACTACCTGAAGCAGGTACACTACCTGAAGTGTGGTGAGTGTCCTCTCTCCTGTATGTTTGCAAATATTGCTTGCAGTGGTTTAAGGTATCATGAAGACAAGATGAGGGGAGGGTATTTGCAGGTTAGCCCAGTACAAGTTGAGTCTCATTATTCGCGAGGGTTCCGTTCCCAGAACTCAGGATGGCAAAAATCGCAATAAACCAAATCCATTTAAAAAACAAGGTCCTTTTGCTCGGTGATTTAGAAACAGCCTTGTTGACCTTTGTGATGTAAGACAGAGTCATTAGGCAGACAATCCATCAATCAGTCTCTCTCCAGGCACTTGGTATGGCTTCACTCCGAGCCAGCGACCCCTCCCTTCACTTAGAGCAAAATGATTGTCTTCCTTTCACGTGCTCAGGGGGAAGGGAGGGGGTCACCTGCCTTGGAGTGAAGCTGTTCTAAGTGCCTGGAGAGAGAATGATTGCTGGATTGTCAGCTGGTTGCTCTCTTTCATGTTAACAAGGCTATTGTTAAACAGCTTGGCCCTCTGGATGGTGAGGGAGGGAAAGGGGAAATAAAAGGAGACTTAGAGATGGCAGAGAAATTGAATGAGTTCTTTGCATCTGTCTTCATGGCAGAAGACTTTGGGCAGATACTGCTGCCTGAACGGCCCCTCCTGACCAAGGAATTAGGTCAGATAGAGGTTAAAAGAGAAGATGTTTCAGACCTCATTGATAAATTAAAGATCAATAAGTCACCCTGATGGCATCCACCCTAGAGTTATTAAGGAATTGAAGAATGAAGTTGCAGATCTCTTGACTAAGGTATGCAACTTGTCCCTCAAAACGGCCACAGTGCCAGAGGATTGGAGGATAGCAAATGTCACGCCAATCTTTAAAAAGGGAAAGGGGGTACCCGGGAAACTATAGGCCGGTCAGCCTAACATCTATACCGGGTAAAATGGTGGAATGCCTCATCAAAGATAGAATCTCAAAACACATAGACGAACAAGCCTTGCTGAGGGAGAATCAGCATGGCTTCTGTAAGGGTAAGTCTTGCCTCACAAACGTTTTAGAATTCTTTGAAAAGGTCAACAGGCATGTGGATGCAGGAGAACCCATGTACATTATATATCTGGACTTTCAGAAGGCATTCAACATGGTCCCTCACCAAAGGCTACTGAAAAAACTTTGCAGTCAGGGAATTAGAGGGTAGGTCCTCTCCTGGATTGAGAGCTGGTTGAAGACCAGGAAACAGAGAGTTGGTGCCAATGGGCAATTTTCACAATGGAGAGAGGTGAAAAGCGGTGTGCCCCAAGGATCTGTCCTGGGACCGGTGCACTTCAACCTCTTCATAAATGACCTGGAGAAAGGTTGAGCAGTGAGGTGGCTAGGTTTGCAGACAACACCAAACTTTTCAGAGTGGTGAAGACTAGAAGTGATTGTGAGGAGCTCCAGAAGGATCTCTCCAGACTGGCAGAATGGGCAACAAAATGGCAGATGCACTTCAGTGTCAGTAAGTGTAAAGTCATGCACATTGGGGCAAAAAATCAAAACTTTAGATATAGGCTGATGGGTTCTGAGCTGTCTGTGACAGATCAGGAGAGAGATCTTGGGGTGGTGGTGGACAGGTCGATGAAAGTGTCAACCCAGTGTGCGGCGGCAGTGAAGAAGGCCAGTTCTATGCTTGGGATCATTAGAAAAGGTATTGAGAACAAAACGGCTAATATTATAATGCCGTTGTACAAATTGATGATAAGGCCACACCTGGAGTATTGTGTCCAGTTCTGGTCGCTGCATCTCAAAAAAGATATAGTGGAAATGGAAAAGGTGCAAAAGAGGGCAACTAAGATGATTAGTTTTTTTATGAGGAAAGGCTACAGCGTTTGGGTCTCTTCAGCCTCGAAAAGAGACGCCTGAGGGGGGACATGATTGAGACATATAAAATTATGCAGGGAATGGACAGAGTGGATAGGGAGATGCTCTTTACACTCTCACATAACACCAGAACCAGGGGACATCCACTAAAATTGAGTGTTGGGAGAGTTAGGACAGACAAAAGAAAATATTTCTTTACTCAGCGTGGGGTTGGTCTGTGGAACTCCTTGCCACAGGATGTGGTGACAGCATCTGGCCTGGATGCCTTTAAAAGGGGATTGGACAAGTTTCTGCAGGAAAAAATCCATTACGGGGTACAAGCCTTGATGTGTATCCGCAACCTCCTGATTTTAGAAATGGGCTATGTCAGATGCAAGGGAGGGCACCAGGATGCAGGCACCAGGTGTGCTCCCTGGGGTATTTGGTGGGGCCGCTGTGAGATATAGGAAGCTGGACTAGATGGGCCTATGGCCTGATCTAGTGGGGCTGTTCTTATGTTCTTAACTTTTTTTCCTTTAAAGGGCCCTTTTCATCGCATTGAGATAAAACTGAGGGTGAAAAATCCGTGAGTAATTAGGTTACACACCTGTATGTAAAAAGAGCAGCAAGGAAAGAAGGATGAAACTTCCAAACAAATGAAGGAAAAAACAATTTATTATAGACTATTACTGAAAGCCCAATGGCTTCAATGTTGCCTTTCTCAGCCACTGTTTCTGCCAAAGTCCTAAAAAATGACAGCCTGCAGAGAGCAGCCACGACACAGTGACAGTTCCAGGCAGTCAGTACATTGTAGCAGCAGAACAAGATGTAGCCCTAAATGCTGCTTTTAAGTCTGGGCGACTAGGGCTGCAATCCTATACACCTTTACCTGGAAGTGAATCTCACTGTACTCAGTGTGACTTACTTCTGAGTAGATATGCATAGGATTGCACTGTAGACATGTGCAACTTGTGAATATTGTTAAAAGAAGGATATAAAGTCAAAGAAAGCAGTTGTAAATTGGATATATATTCTAGGCAATGAACATTCTGATTACACACTGGATGTTCAAATCTGAAAACTAATTTAAATATCAGCCTAGTCTTGGCCTAGAGCTGGGCAGGACTGCCTTTTTTTCATTATCTGAATTGGAATCTTGCAAGTGGTCAGCACTCCTTTGCATTAGGGAGAACAATTATGTTTTCTGTCGACAAGGCAAAGATTAACTGGTGGAAGAGTTTGTGAGCATTTCCAACCACCCTACTTTTTATTTATTTTCTTTGGTTGAACCTGAGCTGTGAAGTGAAAATATTTGTTCCTCTTTCTCTGCCTGCAAACCCCTGTGCAGGCATCCATTATTAAGCACCTTCTGGGGAAAGATGAGGACAAATAAATAAATAAATAAATCGAAACAGACTCCCATCTAGAAAACAAACATATTTTTTGCTTACCTTGTTTTGCTTGCTCTATCATGTGTTGAACTACTGAATAATATACAGTCAGATCTAGACATTGGAATGATATAATGCTGTGGAACAATATTTTGCTCACCACAATTATTTGTGAGCTTAGGCTTCTACAACACGTTCAGGATCTGTGTGAGATAAGACTCTGAAATAGCATTGGCATTTCCCTTCTCAGTCTATTATAAAGAAAAAGATTGGTTCAGATGGAGGAAATAAAGTTTTACACAAGTGACTTCAGCACATCAGCAACGCAGACAACAAAGGAGACATGCAGATGGACAGAGAAACAAATGCAGCAATAAGAGCCTAAGAGATCAGTAATCAATCAGAACAATTCTGTTTGTGATCATGAGTGTAATTATTATTTTTAAAATGCTAACTACTTGTTCCTGCAACAAGAAGTTATGTAATTAAACAGGTCTCTTCTTCTGTACTTTTCATTATGGTGGCAGTGCTCATTTCCTGGATGGACATCATTAGAGTAGGCAGCATAGAATGGTTATAAGTGCTCCATCTGAACTCTGCAAATGTCAAGCCAAATGGGAATGGTGGATAGTGATATGAGAACTATTTCAGTTATCATATGTTAATGATAACTGGAAACAATGCATGATTTTCAAGGGGAAGTACGAGGTACATTTATGAACAGCCAGCATATATACATTTTGTTGTACTCCCAACCTTGTTAAAATATGTAGATACTACCATTAGGTAGTCAGTATACAAGAACAGCTTACCCCACCAGCCTCCTGAGTGAAGCTCACAACAGTGTAATTTGCAAGTTAAGATAATCATCCAAAAATTTGCCCTCGCTCTTTTTTTCCCCCCTAAAACATAACTAGTTGAGGACCACAGTAGACCATTCATCAGTCACGCTAGTGTAATGACAATGTGGTCAACTGTGATAACACAAGCCTAGGTGACACTGACTGAAATATTATACAGACTTACAGTCCAATCCTTTCCAGGCCTGATCCACCTGCATGGGTCAGCACAGACTTACACCAGTTATATCACTGGTGTAGGTCCAAGTCGACCCATATTGGCTGCTGGGGCTTACCCCAGGGCTACGAGGAGAAATGTCCCCTTGCTTCAAAGGAGGCCTCCAGCAGCCAAACCTCCCCTGTAGGATGCTACAGAGGTCTCACTAGTGCCGCTGCATAGTTGCATGGGGACTTTGGTAGGATTGGGCTATTTATTATTATGAAAACAAAAAAAGTTACCCTAAATACAGACTTATTTAGGGCACAATCCTACCCTGCGCTGGAATAGGCAAGCCAAGAGGATTGTGCTATAACCAGTGCAGGATAGGGGCCAGAATCGGCTCAGCCAGAGGCAAGGGGAACTTTCCCCCTTACCCCTGGGCAAAGTGCCCTGGCTCCTATGGGTCTCCTTGGACCCATGCCACCTCTGGAGGTGGCGCAAGTCTGAGGAGTGTGGAGCTGCTCTAAACTCCCCAAGAACAGGGGTTGGGATCCGGCATAACTGTCGCATCCCAGCCCCATCTCCTGCTCCCAGCCCGCCTGCATGCCTCTGGGGTCGCCCACCACCCTCCCTCCCGTCTCCTCCCTGCCCACCCCAGAGCCTTGCAACAGCCCGGCTGGCTCACTGTGCAAGCTGCCACGGAGGCTGGACTTGTGCTGACCCAAGCACAGCTTAGGATTGTGCTGCTAGTTTCACATCATTAGATGCTTGGTGACCTAACCCATACTGGGCTCTGAAACAAGCTCAGTATAATACAGATGGACCCCCCGATCTGTGGATCCCGTATCTGCGGTTTCATTTATCCACAGATTGGATAAATGTGCCCCATCCACATGCTCCCTATGCACATTCACCCATAGCCTCTGCCAGACTCAGACTGATTTTTCAAACAAAAAACATGTGACTTCCAAATTTTCGGGGGAAAAAACCAACCAGGCCTTCCCAGCCTTCCCTGGGCCTCCCAAAGCCTTATAAGGCATTAAAAAAGTCATTTCCGGTTTGTTTGTTTTTTAAATTTTAAGTCATTTTTTTTTACTCTAAAAGTCAGTCTGAGCCGAGCAGAGGTGGCGGGTGGATGCACAGCCTCTGCTGGACTCAGAAGACTCTCTGGAGATGGTTTGGCTGTGGAGGGCTGGGGAAGGTGTTTACTTGTACCCATGTTTTTATTTAACTTGGGGGGGGGGGTTCCAGAATTGAACCCCCGCAGATATGGGGGCACTCCTGTACAAATAAAACCTCTTTCTGCCTTTGTAAGTCAGCTTTTCTTACACACAACAATATTCATAAGGTTTCTTTCAATGTCTGAAGCTTTTTGATTGAATTTTGGCATATTAAGCAATGCTATTGACCTATAGAAGCTTCTCTACTTATGAACAGGTTAGGTTCCCAGGATTTGTTTTTAAGTGATTTTGGGAGCAATCCTAACCTGCGCTGAAATAGGCAAGCCAGCAGGCCTGCGCTGCATCCAGCAAAAGTTTGGGGCCAGAATTGCCAGAACCTGAGCCAAGGGGAAAACTTTCCCCTTACCCCGTGTTGCACTGCACTGTCCCAAATGGGTCTGTTAGGATCGGTGCCACCTCAGGTTCCGAAATATCCCCTCCCCGCCCCCCCAGCTCCTGCACTGGCTGAGCTCAGCCGATGCAAACTTACCCCACCAGGCCTGGATCTGGCACAGGGAGGCCAGCACAACTACTTGTGCTGACTCTTAAGTCAACACCCCCTGGTTAGCAAAAGTGCCAGCCTAACCTGGGGACTAGGACTGCGCAGTTTGTTCTTAAGTCCAACATTCAAGGCCCACCTTTCTGCTCCCTCTGCCTGGTATCCACTTCAATCAGCTAACCCTCACCATATCTTGCAAAACTTCGTGACAGAGTAGCTGTGTTTGTATCAAATGTTTGTAACTTGAATGTAATTAAATACAGTTGGCCCTTGTCATCTGCGGTTTTGGCACCTGGAAATTTGACTCACTGCAGGTGCTGACCTCAGAAAGCATCCAGGAGGCATCGGAAAGACACTGTCGTTTTTTCTGAAAACTTGAAGTGCCTCCTGAACCCCTCTGGGAGGTGCTTCTGGTCATGTCCAGGAGGCCCTTTGAGGGCTTTCTATGGACTCCACAAAAATTGATATCTGCAAGGGGTCCTGGAACTGATCCTCCATGGATACCAAGAGCCCATTGTATGGTAGCTTCTATATAATTATATTTGGACAACAAAAAAAATAAGTAATTACTTTTTATCTATAACATTCATATTTAAGACTCGCGTAAGTGATTTATGTGTTTGTGATCACTGCTCATGTCAATTTCTGAAGCTGCCTATTACTGATTTATTAAAGCATCATTATAGTTTTAAGCCTGAATGTCAATCTTGGTTCCACTCCAGGCTCTGCCTACTCTATTTACTAATTATTAACATAAATAACACTGAATTGGCGTGAATTTGGATCTTGTTGATCAATAGAAAATTTACTCTAGACATCATGGCACTTTGTCACTATTCCCAAAAGAAACATTTATTAATACAAACTTGCCTGGATGAAAATTGAGATATGCACATAGTTATTATATTACATCATCCAGTAAATCGATTCTTCCATAAGGCACTATTATATTACATCACTGGAAAAAAAATAAACAAAAATGTATATATTTGATGGGCAGGATAAATTTAAAGTGGCATTTTACACATTCATGTAGTCCCTGTTCTATCAAAATAGAAAGCATAGGCAGTCAAGGGCCAAACTTGATTTGATGTGAATGGTCCATAATCAGATTCATGGGCAACAACAGCAGCAGAAGGGCAATCTGTGTCAGGAAAATGGTGCAGGGAAAATGATTTATCCACCTTTTCCAGTGCCATGGCCTAAACAGGAGGTTACATTTTACCAAAGAAAGACACATAATGCTATCATAATGAGATACTGCACATCACATGTAGTTTGGCCCTAAGACAACAGTGGAGGTGACATCACATAACATGATGTAACTTAAAAATTTATATGGGGAGGAGTTATTTCCCCCTTCCTTCCCCAGGCAAGTTTATATCGTGGACACGAACATAGCTATCTATACAGTGTCATTAGCATAGAGCTCAGCTGCTGGGAGTCCCCAGCAAAGTCCAACAGGCAAAACAGAGATATGTATTAGAGTTACTAGTGGCAATGGGACTTGGTAGACAGGAATTTTGGAAGACAGATATCAGGACTTTAGTCCACCATCTCCCACTCTTCATAGTACTGCTCCAAGGAAAACTAGCTGTTTAATAGCAATAGATTCTATGTCTTCCAATGAAACACAGTACCATAAGAAATAGCAAAGCACACAACTAAAAATGCAATAGACATAGCATTTTGGAAAAAGATTAAAAGCAAACACAATGTAAATGTAATCAGCCATCAGGAATAAGATCAAAACAGATTTGCTAATAATATTAACAGATTCATTAAATTAATAAACCATCATAAGACTCGGGAGCACTTCAATTGCAGTCCAAATCTTTCAAATTTGCCAAGGCTTGCAAATTAAAAATATTATTTTTGTCTAACTTAAAACAAGAAATCTAAGCAGTAACCATTTTTATCATACTGGCACATGTATTGTAGTAATGCATCACTTAGAAAATTGATTTATAACACTAATTTAATAATCACTTGGGAAAATACTTTACTTTAGAAAATGCTTATCATAATCAAAATGTAATTAAAACCCCAACTTTCTTTTAAAGAACTCTCTTCACATGGTTAGTGATGACACCACTTTGCCATTAAAATATATCTTTAAAGGTAACTATCAAAGTGTTTATTAAAATCTAATTACATAGATGATAAGTGTGTATTTCTCATGTAGCACTTGAAATAATCCCCAGTTGATTGGGTCTCTTTTCCATCAGGATAATTTCATTCTTTAAAAAACAACATACAACACACATTTTTATTTAATCTGTTGTAGAGGGTTTAACACACTCCATAGGATATCTCAAAGATCTAAGAGAAGAATTTAATTAGAAAAGTGTTTGATGCTCAAATGGAGATTTCAAAAACATTCTTTTAATTCTCACTACTGGAAAAGGCCTGACAGATTTTTTATTTATCTAGCTCTGCATTTGGAAAGACGGATGAAGATTTCACAAATAAAAACAGGATAAATCAGAGCATGGGCAAAAGCAGTTGATTATTAGCTGTGTATTTATTTAAAACTCCTTGCCCCAGACAAGGGACGTTGACACACAGCAGGTTCTGCAAGTGTCTGAATGTCTAATTGATGGTCAGCACTGTCAGTTCTTATAGTACCAATCAGTTGGTTGGAATAGATGGGAAAACCGAATCCCACACACCTTCCTCCCTTCTTTTGGTCATCAACGATGACAGCCGTTCTGTAGCTCCTAGGTTAAGGAACTGTGCATGTAACTCCAAGTCCTTACTACAGAGATCTAGCACTGGGAATCCTGTATGTAATGTGCTTTTGTGCATTTGGCTTCCAAATCAGCAGATGACATACATATAAACAATTATATATGAGCATGTTGCCCTATGTAGATGAGAACACTTGGGTTAGACTTCAGTGTGGAAGTTAAACCTTATAAATAAATTAACAGTACTATGTTAATTTTGTTATTCATTATGTTCATTGGGGCTTACTACCAGGAAAGTGTGTTAAGGATTGCAGCCTAAGAAGAAACTCACCATCTGTGTGTGTGTTTTAACAGTAACCTATAGCATTGTAAATTTTTGTGATTTCTTTTTCCCCCCTCCTAGGTAGAAAGCCATTCTGTATTTCAGGTTCTCCTGCTAGAGTGCTACAGCAGCCCACCTGCACATCTTCTCTTTCATTCCCTGTGTTCAGTACAGCAGGTGGGAGAGAGAAGAATGGCCTTCCACTGATTCATACTTCAGAACAAGGCACAATTAGAAATTTTCTTTGTATTAAAGCGGAAAAACTTCTAGAGATGGTACTTGTAGCTTTACCCAATAGGGGAGGGAACAATAAACTGATTTCAGTGTTAAACAATTGTAAACGGATTATTCTGTTGATGTCAATGTCGTAATGTTCCTGTTTCAGAGGTATGAATGTGCTCAAATGAAACTAATTTATGCAGCTTTCCAAACAAAGATTTCAGTCAATTATGAGATTAAGAAGGCCATATATCTTGAAGCTTTTGCATTTATGTATGTGTTACCCACCCTCCTACACAAAAGCAAAAATTCTTAATCTCAAAGTGAAATTGTTATGTACACACACACACACACACACACACACACACACACAAATGAATAAGTATACACACACTTTACCACTAGAAATTTGACTTGCAACTAGAAATAGGAACAGAAATAAGCTTTAGGATGAAAAGGAATACTGGATCAGTATCAGTAAAGGAAAACTGGATCAGGCCGGTCTGTGGTCGGTCTGTGGAACTCCTTGCCACAGGATGTGGTGCTGGCGTCTAGCCTAGACGCCTTTAAAAGGGGATTGGACAAGTTTCTGGAGGAAAAATCCATTACGGGGTACAAGCCATGATGTGTATGCGCAACCTCCTGATTTTAGAAATGGGCTGTCAGATGCAAGGGAGGGCACCAGGATGAGGTCTCTTGTTATCTGGTGTACTCCCTGGGGCATTTGGTGGGCCGCTGTGAGATACAGGAAGCTGGACTAGATGGGCCTATGGCCTGATCCAGTGGGGCTGTTCTTATGTTCTTATCTTGGGCCCAAGAGCAGAGCACGATCAGCAGAAGAGGCCTTCACTGTATGCTATCCTATCTCCTGAGCTTGAAAGCCCTACACAATGCTGCCCAAACTTGCACCATCAATTTAGCTGGCACAGTTCCAAGTAGCCCCATTGGGCAGGCTGGAGCATTACTTGGGGTAAGGGGAAATTATCCCTTTATCCTGAGGAGACCTCCAGCATGCTCCTTACCTGCACTGAATACAGCACAGGCTGTGCAGCCCTGCTGCACCAGGCCAGGTTAGGATTAGGCTGTCAGTGATTTTACAATCCTATCAAATGATTTTGGGTCAGTGCAGAAGTGAGAAGAAGCTTTCGGGGGGGGGGGAGAATTTGCATAAAGTTTTTCTCATATATTCTTCAAAATGATGGTAATGTTAATGAATGTTTGATGAAAGTGTCAGTAGTATAAAAAATACTTAAGTATATAAAAATATATTTGCATTTTTTTAGATTGTGAGCCCTTGGGACAGGGAGCCATTTAGTTATTTGATTTTTCTCTGTAAACCGCTTTGTGAACTTTTAGTTGAAAAGCAATATATAAATACTGTTAATAATAATAATAATAATAATAATAATAATAATAATAGAGATGTTGGTGACGTTCTCCTGAACCAGGTGTGGATATGAACTTTGGGCTTGAAAATCAAAGCAAAGGTGATGGAACATCAATTCCATCCAAAATATATATCAAACCTTGGCACTTTCCACCAGTTCCCGAAATAAGCATTTTACTCCGTTCTTCAGAAGCAGCACTGGCAGTGGGCAGCAAGCAATGAGGATAAATGTGTGTAGGATCCTTCCTTTCTCAATCCTGTGACACAACAGGAACAGTTTATTTTCCTTCTCCTTTCTCTCTCTCTCCCCCCCCCTTCACAAAGAGGCATTTTTAATTCTTTCTTCTTTCTCTCCCTAGAATAGTGTGACGGCTTCTAGTAACTGTAGGCTTTTATGGGAAGAAAGCCATTACAGAAGTGCTTCTGAAGGCTACAACTCCCAGAAGCCATCATGCCAGTCTTCATGACATGCTGAGGATCTAGCATTTTAGGGAGGGAAGGGAGGAAGAGATGCTTCCTCATATGAGGGGGGGGGAGTGAAAGAGGAGGACAATAGAGCACCTCCTAAGGTGCCAAAGCAATGGGAAGGTGAAGAAGGAACAAATAACTCCATATGCTCTCTGCTTGTCATCTGCTATTGCTGTTGGGTAGATAAAGCCCGAACCACCCAGGAACTAAGCAGTAATGGTCAGGAGTCCTTTACACTGCTACAAAGGAGAACTCTTCTTTGTTTCTGCCCAGTTTCTAGACAGACAGGGATGATGGTGGCCCATGTGGATTGAAAGAGAAGAGGTAAATGTGAGGCTGGGGAGTTCTCACTGGTGGCCCCAAGGACCCCCAAAAGCTACCACTTCTATTTGCATACATTCATCTTGTTATACTTGCTTTTGAGCCTTCGACAAATGCCACAATACCTCACTTTAGATCAGGGGTCTCCAAACTTTTGGGCCAGAGGGCCACATCAAATATCTGGCGTGGTGTGGAGGGCCGGGAAAAAAATTTAAATATAACATTTAAATAAATAAATTAGAGATGGAACTTAGATGAGTGAATAAATGAATGAATGGGCTCATTCATTCAACCTCTCTGGCCCTCAGAACACCTTCCAGACACAATCAGAGCACAGTTCTGGTCATGGTCAGTTGAATGGGCCAGAGGCTTTCAGCGGACAAGAGGTTGGCCGCGGGCCAGAAAGAGGCTTGCTGCGGGCCACATCTGGCCCCTGGGCCAGGGTTTGGAGACCCCTGCTTTAGATTATAAACACACTGCAGCAAAGATCTATCCTTTGCGTACACTATTTTGTAAAATGCAAGGTACGCAAATGCCAGTAGAATAATAAGACAGACAGGCTTGAAAGTAAAATAGTAAAATACTAATAGAATACTAAAAATACTAAAATCAGGAGCCGGAGTCCCTGAGGCAGTTCATGGCTGAACACAGTCACGTTCTGGCAACTCCTGCGACGCCGCTGGAACCAACCGTATTGGCCTCTGCCTTTCCATTGGACCATTTCAGCGACGTGGAGAGGGGGGATTTGCTGCATGGGTAACAGCCTATCCTCCATACCTACTTTACCCAGGCTTCGCTCACTGGAGAGGACACTGTGTTCCGGAACCACCATTCAGAGCGTGACACCATAGTCTTCCGAGACTAAAGGATGCCAACTGGTAACTAAAAATAATAATAGCAACAGCAATATTTTTCCACAGTTTCCAAGAACTGGACATTTAGGATGGGAGGAGGGGAGTTGCTTATTAAATGTTGTTTAAAACAACAGAGAGCCTGAACTCAGTCTTTGATACGCGTGAGTTATATAATTAAAACAAGAGAGCACAGAAAAAGTGAAATCCAAATATGTTCATCACGCCCAATGAAGAAGCCTTTGCAGTATCACTGAACTTCTGGTACTGAACTCCCTACTTGTTTATTGAGAGAAAGGGTGAATCATTTCAGAAGCCTGTGCACAGCAAAATGTGCATACACTAGTATGCCCTAAAACCACATTTTAATAAAGGTGGTAGATAATTGCTATAGGCTACCAAAAAAAGACCTGCCTGGCACTTGGACAGGATGTCAAAAGTCCCCTTGAAAATGAATTCAAAGTTTATTACCGTCCTGTAGGTCAACAATAAAATACATCAAACAGTAGTTCTGCTTCGGTCCTTCTCTGACCCAGATGATCCTTTGATGTTTCTATTCGTTTGAAGTTTTAACGGAGGACAATACTACCTTCAGATATTGCCCATTACTAAGAGCTTTTTTTCTTTTCTTCCAAAAACAATCCACTCAGTATTTTTAAAAAACACTGTTAATGAATCTTGGCATATTCATAGAAGTATCAATAATATCAAGGATTAGTAAGATGCAGGTTTATGTATATAAATGATATCTGAATTGGTAGATATGCAGTCCTCTTCTCTCTGTCCAGTACTCTCTCTATCCCAGCCATTTTCAACCACTGTGCCATGGCACACTGGTGTGCTGCGAGTGGTCCACAGGTGTGCCACAGGAATTTGGGGGAAGGTCATGTATTAATAGGGCCAATGGGAAATGTGAACCCCCACTGGCAGCATGGTGTGCCTTGTCAGTTGTCAAAAACCTGGTGGTGTGCCTTGACCATTTTAGTGCCTTGTCAGTGTGCTGTGACATGAAGAAGGTTGAAAATCACTGCTCTATCCGCTCTTCCATCAGCCCTCTTCAATCTTTTTCCTTTCTCTTTTGTAAGCCACAAATAGGTCCTGGAGCACCTTCACTCGGTCCTTTCTTCCACCATAACTTATTTCTTAGCTGCCTATTTTACCACTCCTTTTCCAACCATTCTTTCTTCTTAGTGCTACTTTTTCTTCCCTCTCTTCCCTTCTGTCCTTCTCAGTGAAACTGCAGTGTTAACCAATGATATAAATAGCAGCAGGGTATTGGGAAGGGATTAGTCTAATGGCTGTTGATGTCACAATGGTTTCTCTCAAGCCTGTCTGTAGAGATAGCTTTTGTGTTTTTCCCCAGCACAGGTTGTAAGATGCAGTTTCTAAACATTTGCTCCAAATGAAAGGCTGCAGATTTCTTAACCCTATTCTGACCTTTCTTCTCTCTGTTTTCAGTATATACTCTCCTTACATGCACTGGTGAAGTGGACATTGAAAAAGATGGACTGACAGAAAGACACCTTTGGAGTTATGAAACATTGTTATAGAAGATTTGAGTCTAATAAATTTTCTAAAATCAAAAGTTTCTGAAGTCTGGAAAAATTTATACTGTGTGTGTGATTTGTTTCCCCAAGAGATATTTTGGGAGCTAGATAGTATACTTTATTTTGTCGGGGGAAGTAGGACAGAACAAAGAAACATGAGGCTGTGTTCCATAAGAGAAGAGGAATAATTTGACTAATTTCATGTTAGGACAGAATATATGGTTTAGTGAGAAAAACAGTAGGTCTAACCTATCAAGCAACACATTCTTTTTATATGCACAAATTGAAATGATTTTTAAAAAAATACTTATAGGCTGCATTCTCTGAAACAGCTGCATTCTCTGAAACAACTTACAGGACAAGAAAAGTATGCACTTCACAATTCAATAACAACAAAAACTCACAATAAAATTCCCAATGAAATCTTAACGCTAAAATAGCCTGACAAAAATTATAACATAATTAAAACAACACAACTATTTAAAAGCACAGCAGATCATCCTGTTGGATGCTTTCTGAAACAGTTTTTATGTAGCAATGTGAAAAGTTAGTCGCAAGAGGGTCTGCCTTTGAGTTCTGGACTTTATAGATGCAGATCCACACGAGTAGTTTGCAGCAACTTTCAGTTCTTTCTGATCATAGTGGCTTTTTTTCTATCCAGGTTATTGAAACGCACAAGTGCCAGTCTATATTGATGACACGTAATTTAAAAAAACAAAACTCTCTAATGCCATTACATGCACAATTGCATCAATTTACTTTCTTTTGCACTGTGTCAGCAATATGCATAGCTGCTTTTATTTATCTAAAACAAGGACCAGAACTTAAAGGGGAAAAAAGAGATGCATATTAACAGAAGGAAATGAAAGCTGTAGTACATGCACTAATTTCACTTCAAAAATATTTCATGTTAACTTAGAAAAAAGGTAGCAGAGAATATGGGACAAAGCAAACCTACAAACAAGGAATTCATTCATTTTCTTATGGAAAGCCAACCAGTCCATGCACTACCAGTCCTCAATTATGTGAAGGAAGGAACACATAGCAGGGTTTCTTCCACAAATCTAATAAACAGGCACTATTATGATGCGGGTTCAGTAGTAATAGCAGATTAGTGGACCAGATGGACCAATGGACATGCTCAATTTAAGGCAGCTTCCTCTGTTCATATGAGCACCCAACAGGCATTTGAAAGCATTATTTTTAAACATGTGCTAAACCTTAAAACTCCACAAAAAACACACATACAAGACATCTACACATTTGACAGCTACATTTTGAAAACCACTAGCCTACTTGTATTCCTTCAATAACCTCTGATGTTAATATTTTTAATGTTTTTTTTCCTTAAATATCATAAGCCTCAGTATAATCTATTATGGAAAAAAAACAGCATACAAATAAATAAAATGAAATTCAATGAAATTCAATGACCTCAAATTGAAATGTGAATGGTGGCGTTCCTTCCATCAATGTAGTGCAACTTAGAGGAAAGACTTTTGCTTCGACCATAAATATATGTAGCAAAGGTTTGAATGTGCTTGAAATTATCACCTTTCCCTATAACAGGAAAGGTAAGTAGACAGCCAGAAGCAGTGCAAGCCGATCTTCTGAATGACTTGGGGCTGAACCACCACCCCCGATAGTATGTACCCCCCAACACAAAATAAACTGCACCACCATTACTGCTGCCACCTGGTCCTCCTCCTAACCCAGTGGTCTTCAATCTTTTTTTGTGCCATGATCCCAATGAATGAATGAATGAATGAATGAATGTCTGGGGACCCCTTTGTCGATCCATATCTCTCCCAGGACCTCATCCGCATACCCCCACCCCTGCTGCCACCCTCCCCCCACCCCTATAATGCCCTCCCAGCACCGTTCACTGTAACCAAATATTCTTTTTACAGAGGTCAGAAAAAGTTACCATGAAGCCTGGCACTAGTGAGAACTATTTTAGCACAATTGCTGAGAACCTGAGCAGGACTGAGACATAATCTCCTGATACCTGAAGGGGTACACCAGATTCTTCCCTCTTTACATGGTGATGCTCTAGTCCAGGGGTCTCCAAACTTTTTGGCCAGAGGGCCACATCAAATATCTGGCGTGGTGTGGAGGGCCGGAAAAAAAATATAAATATAAAATTTAAATAAATAAATTAGAGATGGAACTTAGATGAGTGAATAAATGAATGAACAGGCTCATTCATTCAATCTCTCTGGCCCTGAGAACACCCTCCAGACACAATCAGAGCACAGCGCTGGTCATGTTCAGTTGAGTGGGCCAGAGGCTTTCAGGGGACAAGAGGTTAGCCGTGGGCCGGAAAGAGGCTTGCTGCAGGCCACATGTGGCCATTGGGCCAGGGTTTGGAGACCCCTGCTCTAGTCCAAACCTTTTTCATTCCTGTAAGTTGCTGTGACCCCACAACTGAGGCTTCGAGACCCCACTGGGGTCCCGACCCCAAGGTTGAAGAACACGTCCTAACCTACCTGGCTTCTTAGGAAAGCAGGCAAGTGTCATTGAGAGGGAAGTGGGGGAGGGGAGGCGGAGCTAGCTGCGTTCCTTCAACTCCAGTGTTGCCTCCTTCCTCTTATGCCTGACCTGTTTGAAACAAACAGGATGAGCAGAGCTTTCTGGCCTCACCACACCTTGCCCACTCACCCCTCCCTTCTTTTTTCCCACCTGGTTGCTTTCCAAAGCAGCCAGACAGGCAAGGAGGAAGGTCAGTGGCAGGTTTTTTTTTTCTTTTTTCAGAGCTGAAAGAAAGGTAAGGGGTGGAGCAGGATCATCCCATTGTCCTCTCCTTGCCCACCCAACTCAACCGTTCACATGCCCTTTCCATTTGCACTATCTCAGGAAGGAGATTGCTTTCCTTCCTACCTTCCAGTTCCACAGACCATTCTGGGACGTGACAGGACTGCCACAAGGCATCCTGCGGGATGACCTGGCTGCCTTGACCATCATTGCCCAGCAGTTTCTGGGCAACAATGAATATGCATAGTGATAGGTTTCGCAGAATATATCCCTAAGAGATGCACACCTGTAGTGGTGATTCCCATGTTCATGTGCAAGGTATTGCAGCCTTTAGCTTAACTTGAACCCATGGCACTGGGAAAATCAAACCATTCAACCAAAGAAACATTTGTTTGTTGGAGCTCTTGTAACAGCTTTTAAATTGTTCCTGCCCCCCCAGCTGTCTGCTTTGCATATTTGAAATTATGTTCAGAGCTGAGATTTTCTGCACCTCAAGCTTACATGCCCTTGAGTCTGTGCTGTAAATATGTAGCATGGCTTTGTACTGTTAATCAAACATTGTTCAAACTGAATACTAAAGTTCATGCTGAAATGGAATAGACTTATCATAGAACTAGGATAAGCATCCAAGAAGGGTACAAAAAGACATTCCACTCTCTAGGGGTGTGTCATTGCTCACCCACACAAACTCTGTATTCAGCTAAGGACTGGGAAGAATGTACACATACACACATTCTGTTCATTTCTGCTTTTTCCTCTGTTATCTTATTATCCATGTGCCCATCTTACACATAGCCTCCCCCTGCCCATATGTACAGGCCATTGCTTCATCTGCTGAAATGCCTGCCAACACAATATTTTTTTTTTTTTGCCATTTTAAACTTAATTTCTTAACGTTGCTCCAGTATTCCTTCTCTTATGTTGAATTTAAAAAGTGACATTTCTACAAAACAGAGGTACAATTCACTGATTATACTGTTAAATTTAATCCTGTAATGCAGCTTTTCTCAAGCTCTAGGTGGGTTGCGAGCCAATTTCAGGGGGGTCCTCATTCATTTCAATGTGTATTTTATTTTTAATGTATTACACTTGATGCTACCATGGTATGTGATTGCATTTGGGGAACTGTTACAGATCTGTACTTTTATCAGGCTACTATGTATATGCTTTTAACAATGATAGTCAGTGGGACTTACTACTGGAAGGGATAGGATTGCAGCCTTAAGGATATTTGGGGATTTTTTTTTTTTTTAACAACAGATTAGCAACTGCTTGGGAGGGTTAGGAAGGTTCTTCTCTATTTTAAATAAATTTTTAAACTTATTGCAAACTTTTATTTAATTGATTGACTTGATTTTGTTGTATGAAGGGAGCTTTCCAGCCATGACATCACTTCCAGGTTAATACATACATACACAAGATCTTTATTGGCATAGATAAAGGAGATACACAACAACAAACAAATAAACAGCAAAAAACAACAATAAAGCAAAACAATCATTGTCAGGTTAATGACATCACCTCCAATGGGTCCTGACAGATTGTCATTCTAAAAAGTGGGTCCGAGCACTAAAAACTTTGAGAGCCATGGCCTTACTGCATGATGCTATTATTTATAACAGGAAGAATAGTCTTGTCTAGGTATGCAAGATAGCCCCTGCATAGAGTACAGAATCATAGATTCTCTGTCTGCATGTCTTATACAAAAGTGCTGTGGATGGTCGTGTGCGATAAGATCTTTTCTAGATGTGTGCCAAGGTTTTGGAACTCTCAGCTAAGGGAATTCTGTCTTGCCCCACCCTGATGACTTCCTGATGGTATTTTGCTTTGGACTGTAAAATACTGGCATTGTTTATTTTGCTGGATCATCTTGTGGGAATGTGTTCCTTTATATCTGCTTTTTTCATGTATTGATTTGTATGGGGTTTCATTATGTCTGATATTCTGTTGCAAGCTCTGCTCTCCATCATGGATGGAAGTACAAATTACCATGTTTAAAAAATTACTGATACATAAATAATATGTATCAATAAAATATGCTGCACTCATGTTTTTCTGTATTGTATCATATTAAACATAACAATTCTCTAATTGCAATTAGATAAACCTAGAGTCTGACAATATAAGAACATTTTTGACATAATTTCAATTTAATGTTTTTTAAAAAAATGCAACCCTTCTGCTGTTAGGACAGGGGCTTTCTTTGCCCAGTCCCACCCTGCCTGAGACAAGGGAGGACACTTGCACATCAGTGATGCTCGAGTTGGCTGGGTGCTAGGCTTGATTGGTGTCTTGGCACACAGAGCCCTGTTTGCAGCATTCCAATTCTGGGAAGTTTGTGACCCCAGCCACTCATTTATAGCGTACTCTCATATTAGATGGTTACCTGCAGCAACCAGGAAGGAATATTTTGCTTCTTGCCTGATTGGCTGTTGGCTGGGAGTTTTTTCACTTATCCCAGACTGTGTTTAGAGTGTGGTGTTTGGTCAGGATGGCCATGACTGGCAGGTATAGTGTGGGTCAGGAAGTGGGATTAGGGATTTGATGTACCTAACAGCCTAATCATATGGTTTTCCTGCTATAGTATGCAGTGGCATAGCATAAACAGGCTATGCTGCATGCTTCGAACCAGGGTGACTGAACCGGGTGGGGGGGGGAATATTTTCCCTTACGTCCCCATAAACCTCCCATCACCAATGGGTCTTCTCAGACCTGTGCCAGGTATTTAGCTGGTGCAAATCCAATGAGACAAAGGGGACATGGTAGCTTGCTCCAGATGGGGTAGCATCTGACACAAGTCACATGTGCCAGATGCCACCACTCCCCCCTCTCACATGCCTCCCGCCTGGCCTCATTCTATCCTCTCTCCCTGTTACACCCCTACCACTGACTTACCTTCATAGGCAGCTGCTCTGCTCCTCCCTGTCGCAGGCTGGGTTGCCGCAGCCTCTCCAGCAGTGGTCTGGAAGTGTGCAGCTATGTGCGCTTTTAGATCACAGCTTACAATGGCTAGAATGCATGTTCTGTCACCAAAATGCTAGTTCTAGTGGTGGCCCACATCAATAGGATTGGGCTGTAAGTTAAGAAGCAGAGAAAAAACCAAAACCAATCTCAGGAAGCTGCCTGGCTCAAAAGTGTGGCTCAGTGACTCCTTAGGCTTAAACTGCAAAGACTGCTGGATTTGGATAAGTGAAGCAATTTGGCTGCCTTGACTCCCCTGCTGGGGGATTGGTGTGGAAATGCTGGGGTTGATGAGAGGTGACCTTGGTGGGAACCAGGTTGATAATACCCAAGGGAAAGAAACAGTTGCATGCTGTCTCTCCTCCAGGGTAGGTGACTGAATTAAAGGGTGGAGGAGTTGGCTATAGATAGGACACATGGCAGGATAACTTATCTGTTTATTGTAAATCATTAAATGTGGCCTATTCTACACCAAAGCCAAACTTGTCTTGAGTAATTTATGGGGGGGGGGGGGGATAACCAGGGCAGTTAAATATTGCTAAAGCTGTGTATCCTTACTTGTGCTTAGGCTTGATTCAACACATCAAATTGATTAACAATGCATAAGATCAGACTGCACAGATTAATGTTTCTGCTGTGTGATACAACTCTATGTATGCATCCATATGGTACATAGATATATTCCAGATGGTATCTCTGATCTGTAATCCTCTCAAGGTTAAAAAGTAGAATGCACACAAACAGTACATTCAGCTAACAGGACCCACATTTCAGAAACAGCAGCATTAACAAATTGAGTCCTCAGTGCTCCCGGAGGTGTGAACCAAATCTTTTCCATCAATATGAAGTAGCTATAGAAGTGGTTCCCAAACCTTTTCGCCCCAGGATTCACTTTTTAAAATGACGCTCTGTTGGGTCCCCACTAGGTTTATGAGACTTTTTTTTAAAAGGGAAAAAAAAGTTCTAGAAAAATATTTTATTGATTGATTTACAAGAACTGATGTTTTATTTATTTCTTTATCTCCCTATAGTTATACATGCTTGCAGGCTGCAGAAGCTCAGCTTCTTGAAAATTGCAGGAGCTCAGCTCCATGCAAACCACAAGAGCTCAGCTCTTTGCAGAGCAATTAGCAGCTATCTTGCAAACTGTGGGAGCTGAGCATGTTGCAGGGCAATTAGCAGTCATCTGATTTTAGTCTCAGAGCTAGAGGCAATTAGCTATCTGATCTTTCCATCACCCTTGTTTTCATTGGAGACTGCTTGGCACTAAGCAACCCACCAAAAATCAGACCTACTGTTTGGGAACCACTGAACTAAGTATTCCTAAAGGGCTTTTATTCCATTTTAATATTATTAATAATATAATATAGTAAATATTCTTATATAATAATACAATACATTATATATTGTGATAATATAATAAAAACATCATTATAAAACATTTTACCCCATTTCTCTGAGTTGTGGCAACCCAAGGCAGCTCACAATCAAAATAAAAACAAAGCATAAGAATTTTGAATGATGAAGCATATCCCTTGATTATTTCATTTGCTATTCCCTTCAACTGGAATTCACTTTAACTGATAGATGGGGTATGGCATTGAAAAAACAAAGCAAAACATTCCTGTTAATATGGGAAAATAATGGCATAAGAAGTGGCAAAAAAGAAATTTTTTAAGTTTGATATCAGAAGTTATTCAGCAATCCTGTGTATAGTAGAGTGTGGCTGACATGCATCTTGGCCAAAGGTGACTACCAGAAATTCATGAAGCACAAGCCAAATTTATGTGTCTTTTGTCCAAGATTAATCTAGAACTGCATCAAACCCAAATGAGATGCAAAGAATACAGCTTTTCCTGTGTTTCATTCCTCCCCCCACATCTTATTTGGAGAAGTCTTATGGAAATTTCCTGAAGTGACTGCACTTGCATGGCTTACTTATCTGGACTTAATAAAGGCACTGTACCAACACTGGAACATTCTGCCACTAGAGGAAAAAGAAGGACATTCACAGTTCAATCCTATTTGTTCCTTCCCCTGCTGATGCAGCTGTGGCACCAGAATGCATGTTGTATCCTGTGGGAGGGCAGTCCCAGAGGTGTTTACCAGGTAAGGAAATATTTATTCCCTTACCCAGTGGTAAGCCACTAGCTCTCGAATGGGTTTAGTCACAACTGCACCAGTGATTTAGCTGGCACAAGTCTCAGAGGATTTGGCAATATGGATCAAAGCCTGGAATGGGGATAGCACATCAGTGGTAACTAAGGAGCCAGCAGAGGGACAGACAATCCATTAATTTGTTGCCCTAAAACAGAGCTGCAGAACCCAGAAGAGTTTATCAGTGACTTTTAATCCCTGTCTTCCAAACTCCTGCGGCACACCTGTGGACCTTTTGAAATCGTTGCTCTATTGGCTCAGAAGGTCATTCCTCCCCATGTTCAAAATATCTATAAAAAGCTCTTTACATTCTCACATAATACCAGAACCAGGGGACATCCACTAAAATTGAGTGTTGGGCGGGTTAGGACAGACAAAAGAAAATATTTCTTTACTCAGCGCGTGGTCGGTCTGTGGAACTCCTTGCCACAGGATGTGGTGCTGGCGTCTAGCCTAGACGCCTTTAAAAGGGGATTGGACGAGTTTCTGGAGGAAAAATCCATTATGGGGTACAAGCCATGATGTGTATGCGCAACCTCCTGATTTTAGAAATGGGTTAAGTCAGAATGCCAGATGTAGGGGAGAGCACCAGGATGAGGTCTCTTGTTATCTGTTGTGCTCCCTGGGGCATTTGGTGGGCCGCTGTGAGATACAGGAAGCTGGACTAGATGGGCCTATGGCCTGATCCAGTGGGGCTGTTCTTATGTTCTTATGTCTGACAAAGGACCCCCAAATCTCCTTCCATCTCAGCACTGATGTTTTTGAATGACATCCACTGTGCTGTGCTATGTACTTCCATACTACCAACTCCACCGAAATCTCCTTGCTAGTCCAGACACCTAGAAAAGATAAGCTGCCACTCTGCTTGTCTTCTCACTCTTCTTCTCCCTTTCCCTTGCCTCTTTTCAACTTCTCACCTCTCTCCTATTTTCCATCTCTGCCTCAACCAGGCAAGCTGCTACCCAGAGGTATCCACAGTGCTGGTACTTGAACAAGCACTGCTTGTTCCCACAGACTAAAAACACAGCAACTTCATTGTGAATGCAACCACTTGACTCACTACTCATCTATTTGATTGCATTCTCATTCTTAACTCCCCCTCTCTCTAACTGTAAGCTCACTCCCCCAATAAATGGTGCTATCTTTTCACATATTTCTTACACTCATCTTTCACAAATACCAGTCTCCTTTGGGGTGTGGGCACAAGCCAACTGCCAAAGACCAAACACGTATGCAGTGGCGGACCTGCAATTAAATCAAAGGAGAAAATGCCCCAGGTGCTGAGCCTCGCACGCCTCTAGGATTACTCAGAAGCCTCTCCAAGGCTCCCGATGTGGTTGGAAACTGTGCTTCCGGTTTGCCGGAAACACAATTTAAAGCTTTGGGGAAGTTTCAGGAGGCTTCCCCAACATGTCCTGGAGTCGTGCAAAGCTCTGTGTGCTCCAGGAAAGTGGGGGGTTGGATTTTTGTGCTGGGGCAGCTGTATCCCGTGGAGGGCGCCATCGCAGACCTTCGCCCTGGGGCAGGGGAGGTCCGCCACTGCACACATGTCAAGAGTACACATGTAAGTGCACATACATGCGTCCCTGAGTAAATGTGGTAATGCAGGTATGACAAATACCTAAAAAAGGCAAGGAAGAGTTAAATTTCATTTCCATTAAGAGGACAAAGAAGATAATGTGACAAGATGCAACTACTATTTTCTTGCAGGACTAAGCAGAGAGCAGGAACATTTTCTGGCAAACTTGGTAAAGATAGAAGCAATGTGACTAGAAAAAAATATAGTCAGCTAAAATTCCTCAACCACTGCCATTTACTTAGTGATCCTGGGAGCAGCAATTCAGCTGAACTAGCTCCTGTTTATTATATTTAAGATTTGTTTCAACAGCTTTGTAGTTTTACTATTGCATTTACCATTGGCAATTAATTTGTCCAGTAAAATAAGATGTTGTCCTGCACTTTCATGTGCTGTGGTATTTTTTAATCCTTTTTGCCTTGTGATTAAGAATGCTCTTTCACACAGAACAAAGTGGCTTGTTTCTCGGCTATTCTCTTGTTTGAGGATGGGAGTGAAGCCATTTCATCTTAATTTGAAATTTTCTACTTGAAATTAAACTAATGATTTACATGCTTTAGAAACTAGTTGGAAGTGTCACATTTTTTTCTTTTGTTCCTGTTATAGAAGCTTGAGAGTGACAGGTTTGATCCGGTTATTTTAATAAAAGCCTTGAAAACAGAAAATGGAATTAGAAATTACGGACAAAGGACGATAAATCAATTGTGTGGTTGTCCAAGCCAAGGAGCCTAAAGGAACATGGAACAGAGATGTAGGGGAGAAACTGGCATTGAAGAAAACTGAAGGAAGGGAAAGGAAGCATGCACCAAGATGAGCAATGAATCAGAGAACCACACAGACACGTTCTCTGACAGTCATCATCTCTGACTGAGGACAAGTATCCAAGACAGACTTGGAAGTCGGTAAGCAGCAGAAGGCAGCAGACCAGTTGTTAGAAAGGAGGTGGCTGGGTGGCTTGGGGGTGATCAGGCTGGGCTGGGGCAGGTCAGGGGTGGATCTTGGTGGCAGCAGTGCCTGTGAGATTCAAAGCCCAAAACGCCCCCTTCAGCCAAACCGATTGGTGACAGCAAAACAGCTGGGATAGATACAAGGAAGTCCACTGGAAACCACGGAGAAGCAAGGAGTTAAGTAAAACATTTATTTACTTACCACTGCCCACTGGCCTGGTCCCCAGCCAACCCACAGGATGTATCGGCAGCACTGGATTGTACAAGCCGGCTAAGGATAGGATTGGGCCCTATGACATATGTTGGATATGACTTGTTTTAGTCAGAGGCATAACAAAGGTGGAGCCTGACGGGTACCTGCCCCAAGCGCTACACCAGGAGAGGCACAAATCAGCCACGACTCACCTCTGAGTGCTGTAATTTAAAAAAATAACAACTGGACAATTTCTGGAAAATTCTTCTTAGAAATGCAGTAGGAGAGTTCTCACATTAAAGACAACTGCTGTACATTCCATGGCTTCAAGGGTAGATTGGGTGAAAACAAATACAGAGTGGGTCTCAGTATCCACAAGGGTTTTGTTCTCAGACACCCTGCAGATACTGAAAACCACAAATAAGCAAATCCATGGTTTTTGCCCCTTTAACCCCTCCAAAGGGGCCCGGAGCTCTGCTTTATGGAGTTCGCAGAGGCTGCTCATGTGACATTTTTATGCCTGGTCCTCCTAATGCCTTTTAAAGGCAAAACGTCACTTCTGTTTTTTGGTCGAAATGATGTTTTGCGGCTTCTAGGAGGCAGTCTGATGCCCACAGAGGCCATGGGTGGACTTGTGCAGCTTCTGTGGGCTTCAGAAAGCCCTCTGAAGGGGACCGGAGCAAAGCTCCACTCCCCTTCGGAGGGTTCAGATTGAGTCTGATCTGCAGCTGGAAAATCCACAAATAACTAGACTCAATCTGTACTAATTAAAAACAAAAACAAAACAGAAAGCAGGTAACTGATGTAAGTTTGAGTTCCCTATAGAGGTTTTGGGGGCTAACTCAAAGGCAAGTTACAAATGTCCCTTTAACCCAAGAGGAGCTCCAGCAGCTGAAAATCCCCTGCGGGATGCAGCAGAAACCACACCAATGCTCACAATTAGTGGGCTGGATGTGGCCTGTGGGCTGTAATTTGAGAGCATCTACTCTAATAACTCACACGCAAGGCATGAAGATGATGGCCTCTTATTTCAATGCAGCATATCATATTCAAAAGTATACTGCAGCTGTATGTGGAGGTTCCATTTAGTGGTGTACAATACAGGCCCTCAGCAGGTTCCAAGAATTTGATTTGGCCCACTGTACAAAATGAGTTTGACACCCCTGAGTTAGCATTTGAACATAAACTGAACTGGAGCATTAAAGCAATCTGATCAACTTGAATCAAGCCCCAAACCCTTGACCCCCTGGTTTTTTTGGGGGGAACAACAACAGTGAAGGTGTCTTGCTGAAGGGGGACTTCAAAACCTAGAGATTGCTTAGTTTCAATCTGACCAGGGAAAATCTGCTAATGCTACCCATCCTCCTTTCCCCCCTCTTTTCACCCTTCACAATAAAAAGGAAACATAAGTTAGACATGAAATATTGCAGAAACGGGGAAGATATATTGAATTTTGTCACTCCTTTCAATAGAAGATAACATTCAATTTAGCAAATAAACACATCGAGTTGAGTAAGCCAGTGGTTCCCAAACTCTCTGGGAGTTTGAGAACCAAGTAAGCGTGTGTGGGTGAGAGGCAAATGCAGAGAGTGAAGACAGGGAGAAACGGGTTCTGCCAGGGCCAAAAAGGGGGGTTTTGCAACGTACCTAAGCCAGTGCTGACCTCTGGGGGGTGAGGGGAGTCTTGCATATACTTCCCAAGTCTCCAAAATGCTGAAAAAGAGATAGTGACCCACCTCCAATTTGCGATCAGTGGGTTGTGACAGCTTTTTCCGCATTTTGGAGCCTTGGGGAGCCTTGAAAAGGTGTCCGTCAGATTCCCTGTACCCCCTGGAGCCAATGCTGACTTAGGTAAGTTGCAAAACCTCATCTTTGGCCCTGGCAACAAGATGATCGTGGTAATCATGTCACTGCCATTGCCCTGCCTCTTAAAGGGGTGGGGGCAGAGGATGGGCTTCCTTGACTGGGGTGGCGTGACACCCTAGTTTGGGAACCTGTGCACTAAGCTGAAGGGTTTTGTTTTTCTTATGTGTACCTCACACTCTGGCACATAGAAATGTATGATCCAGGCATACCATGTAGAACTGTATATGTTTATACATTCAGTTTGCTCACTCCTTCCTCCATAAACAATGAGCAAAACAAGAGATAACTTAGGTTTGCAAGAAGAATGCCCAGGACACACATATGTGTGTCTGTACACAGACCTGCTTTTCTATCACATGGCGTGAACCCTTGGCCAAAAATATGTTTGCTGCTTCCTGGCTTTAGCTTTAAGTCTGCAAGGAGGCAGGTTTAAAAATTACAGAAAACATCTCAAACATATCAGTGCAGCAAAACAAGTAGTTATTTTTAGGGCAATAAGTACTTTATGCGTTTTTAACGGCTGGTCAATATTCAGGAAATATCCTGCTAGAATACTGATGGAGCTCAACACATATCTGAGGTAGATAATTATATACTACATATGTTGTATGGCCCCATTTCATGTCACTGTGGCAAACGTATTAATGACAATCAAAAAATCCTTTGATCCAAATAACAGATTGTTGCTATCCTTAAAACTAGAATGATGTTGTTAATGTTTATTCCACTGCCAGCTGAGAAGAGTTGGATTCCTGCAGTGCAATTTGTAGCATTTTGTAAATTTTCCCTAAACAAAGGTCTAAGAGCACAAGCAAAGCAATTCTGTTGATCACAAATGACAAGAAGGAATCAACTTGAGTGTCTTTTTCTTTCTTTCTTGTAACACATTTGATATTAAAATGTAACAGCGCAACTGACTGCCATTGTTATCATCATAACTATTTAAGTGATAACTGGGACAAGGGGAACAAAATACAGAAATATAAAAAATTCTAGTTAATTAAGAAAATAAAGTATCACAGGAAAGTTTTATACACAAAACCACAAGACCCACCTGATTTTGACCCACCCACATGTTTCTAGGTAAGGCTGTCATGTTTTGCTTTGTTTTGTTTTGTTTT
Source organism: Tiliqua scincoides (assembly GCF_035046505.1). NCBI lineage: Eukaryota > Metazoa > Chordata > Lepidosauria > Squamata > Scincidae > Tiliqua > Tiliqua scincoides. The sequence goes on along the minus strand of NC_089822.1, from coordinate 173,331,797 downwards.
CCCCTTTGAAGCATGAACACATCTGATAAAACCACATCCTTGGCTTGGTAATTCAGTTTCTAATCACCCTGGCTGCTCTGGGAATTCATAGGGGAAATGTTAAACACCTCAGTTTATGAAGTGAAATTAACACAAGTCTTTTCTGTCTATGTTTATATGGGGACTTGAACTTTGGCTGCCCATAGCTATGAACCAACTCTTTGCTCATTCAACTTGCGTAATTGTCATTTTTACATGGCCATGCATTGCTTCCTGTGCTGTTTGAGAAGAAAGAGAGCAATAACGGCTGAACATCCTTAATCAAATTTCTCTTGATTGAAAATGCTGAATTTGTTTTTCTATATGCAGGTCCTGGTACCTACTTATGAGGAACCAGGAGCTACGTATGAGGCCAAGAATATTTTAAAAGGCTGAGGTGGATGCTTTAAAATTACACAGGCCTACAAAATTGAGGGTCAGAAAAGTTTTCCCCAAACTTTATGGTGGTTTGATATAAATTTGGGGTGCTGATTCCAAAAATAGCATCCGTTTTGCCCTATCACGTCTAGTTTTGGAGATATAGTATAGCCTCATTAGTGAATGGTTCAAGCAGCTTCCTCATGAGAAGTCATGGTGTAGGCTTCCTCATGAGGAAGCTGCTTGAACCATTCACTAAAGAGGCTATGCTGTGTCTCCAAAACTAGACGCAATAAGGCAAAATGGATGCCATTTTTGGAATCAGCACCCCAATATACCCAGGAATTAGTGTAACGTTTAAAGAAGCAAAATGTGTGTTGGCCTGTGTTATCCATTTTATTTCCATTACATTAATATTATGCTATACCTTACAATGAAATCACAAACAAGACCATATACAACAGGGGTGCTCAAACTTTTTTGGCTCGAGAGCTACTTTGAAACCCAGCAAGGCCCAGAGATCTACCAGGGGGGAAGGAAGCATCTGACAGACACCCCCTTTAATGTATGGAGCCCCTGCTGGAGTCTAGTCAGTTTCGTCAGTTTTGTTGCTGCATGCCTGAAGAGCAGCTAAAGTGTCAGTTTCAGTGTCAGTTTAGCTAAATATGTCAGTTTCGTCTAGTCACTAGACAAAACTGACATATTAACAGTTTGGAGAGACAGGGCTCCTTGATCTACTCATTTTGCCTCGCGATCTACCAGTAGATCGTGATCCACCTATTGAGCACCCCTGATATACAAAGTCTTGGCAAAATCAGGCAAGTCACTTCAAGATCTCATATTTTCCCCTGTGGCTCAGCAACATTAAAAAAAATTTGCAGATGCAAATATCTATACCTGGTGCTCAGTCAAGTACACTAATCTTATTTACAGTATATGTGCACGCAGTGATGTATTATCACAACATAGGCCAGGAAGACACAGGGTCACTGTGCTCCACATAAGCAGCAATTCATTTCAATTACTGTGGCTTCTAATGGGAGCCGGTGTCTCTGAAACAGATGTTACCAGCTGATAGGCAGAGACTAGAAATGACACTTTTTCTCTCAGTCATTCATATTTCCCCATTCCATACTCAGGAATAATTACTCCCCTACAGCTGCTACTTGCAGGTAATCTGCACAGCATACTCTGGATGCACAGTAATCTGCACAGTACCACTGATAATTAGGCACATACTAGCCAGTGGTCATTGGTCACAATATAGTATACTTTCACCATTCATTTTCATGCACTGAGTGTCTATTTCTTTCTTTTCTAAACTATCTTGTGCAACAAACAAACCAAAGCTGCCTCCAGGATAAGGTCCCCACAACTAGATCACCAACTAATTGATGTAACTTAATGGGCTAACTACATATTATCCGCAAATGTAATGCAACGTAATGTTATGTGCCAAGTACCAATGCGGATTTAGAAAGAAAGAAAGAAAGAAAGAAAGAAAGAAAGAAAGAAAGTTAGTTAGTTAGTTAGTTAGTTAGTTAGTTAGTTAGTTAGTTAGTTAGTTAGTTAGTTAGTTAGTTAGTTAGTTAGTTAGTTATTGGTGTAATATTTAAAGCAGAATAGGAGATGGGTGCAATGAGTACTCAAATCTTTTCTCTGCTTCAGATCACCTTATTGCAGTCAGCCATTCTCTGTGGGATTCTAAAGATGGGTTTAAAATCATTAAAACACAAGATAAGACCTTCTGGATCAGACCATAGGTCTGTCTAGCCCAATGTCATAGTTTTCACAAAGTATGGCCAGATGCTTTTGAGAAGCCCACCAGCATGGAAGCAATAGCCCTCGTTGACCCTTTGCAGCTGGTATTCAGGATATGTTGCCTCTGAACTTGGAGAATTCATTAGCTATCATTAGCAAAAACAGCACCTGATAATGAATTCATGAATCTCCTCCATGAATTCATCTAAAAGCCATCTAAGCGAGTGGCCATCATCCCACCCCATGGAAGTGAATTCCATAAGTTAAATATGTACTGTATAAAGAAGCACTTCTTCTCCTCTGCCTTCAGTCTATTGCCAGACAACTGCACCAAGCAACCACCACTGCAGAACTCCATCAGAGTCTGGGGACCAAACAGTCTGGGGAGCTATGAAAAAATTGTTGCTTCTCTCCTCAGCCTAACAAGATGCATGGAGGAAACACAATTGTTAATTTCAGTCCTATGCAACAATTGAGAAAACAAAGAGCAAATTATATGAACTGGACTTTGCAGTGCAATTAGTTTGGATACTCTTTGTCTCCTCAAGACCCCATTCATGTACCAGTGGTGAAGAGCTGCTTTTCTGCAGAAGGATCCCATATTACAGTATCCCTGGATACAGGATCTCAGACTCCATATGGGCAAGGCCAAGACATGCATCCTTCCTATCTGATCACTATCCAGCAATTGCTATTGATTATGATGTTTCGATACTACTTTGTAACAAGGGTCTTGAGATGATTCTTCTGCCCATGCATCCATGCATTCTCAATGGTCAGAGAATGGAGCAGCTTCAGGGAGCTTATTCTCTCCCTCCCGGACTGAAAAGAACTCTGCTCCAGATGCCACACTTCCTGGTGATTGGAGTAAAAACACACTCTGGTCTCTGCAAGAGACCAAGGGACTAAAGGTCTTCTGTATTACTGTTGTACTATTAATGTAAAATTACTGTAAACTGCTCCCTTGGAGAACATTTTCATCAAAAGGTGGGGCACAAATCTAAAAATAAATAGTCTTCGCGAGGACATTTTTGCTAAGCGCATGAACTTCAGTTGGGGCAACGCTGGTGTACAAGGTATGTTGATGCAGGAGCATGCTTGACCTCACTACAATACTGTCCTACAGAGTATTTACTAACTATAATACTTTCCCCTATTAATTAAATGTAAACTGCACTATAAAAATAAGCACAGTTCAAAAGGGTGTAAAACTGTGGGGCAATATCCGTTTTTCTAAATATAAAACAAGTGGCAAGATTATCTTTATCTTTAAATAAAAATAGACACTCTGAAACTACATGGCTAGATAATGGCATCTTCCTCCAGATAAGGCACTCACAGCAAAATAAACATATCATCAAAACATCATTTAGAAAAAAAAGTACAGTAATGTGTCAATGTTTAAAACCCCATTTTTGACATTTTGATAAAACATATTGCTAAAAATGTAACCAGTACTTAAGCTTTGACTTTCTGAGAAACGGCACTTCTGGATGATAGGGCGAATTATGCCCTCACCATGATTTGAGCTGGAACCACAGCTTCTGGTGAATCGGTATTTTCAAAGGGAGTCTATGTCCCACTGCTTTTCAACATATTCTGGGTTCTTCTTCTGCTTCCTCTTCCTCTTCTTCTTCTTCTTAACAGTATTTATATACTGCATTTCAACAAAAAGTTGACAAAGCTGTTTACAGAGAAAAATCAAATAACTAATGGCTCCCTGTCCCTAAAGGACTTACAATCTAAAAAGATGCAAAAGAACAGCAGCAGGCAGCCACTAGAAAATACACTGCTGGGGTGAGGAGGGTCACTCCTTGGAAGAAGTCTCCATGTCGAGGGAAGAAGGTATTTTTATCTCCCTTTCTCTGTCACATAGGAATCAGGACACTGAAAGCAGGGGCTACGCTAGCCTAGAAAGGCCATCCTTCACTAATTTCTCTAAGATGGAAGGAGCTAGATGAGCAGAGAGAGAGAGAGAGATTCTAAGCACTACAACTGATAAGATCCTGCCCCGTGTTCTCACCAAACGTTGCTGAGATGAAGGAGACAGAGGAGGGAATCCCCAGCCAATCTCAAAGGGCAAGCAGGTTCATGTGAAAGGTGGTGATCCTTTAGATAAGAAACACTAAAAAGCAGAGGGTGATCAGATTCTTAGGCAAGTGGGCCTTTGTGGACAAATGCTTAACTGTTACTGTGCAACCCTATGATCTGGTCAGTTGAACAGGGCATAAGATTACCCAGCCAAGATCTTACTGATTGCTTTGGATCCCTATATAGAATGGTAATATTAACCTTGACTGACATGGCTGGTGTGAGGGTCAACACCATGAATGATGTAAAAATTGCTAAGAAAAAGTTTAAATTCGAAAAAGAGCTTCAATTAGCTATCATGGAAGCTTGTTTCCTATGTAAGATAGTACAAAACCAAGAATGGAACTTGACTGGGGAGGGTACAGGCCGGCCCCCCCCGTGGTATTTTGTCAAAAAAAGAGAAGGAAAACAAATGAGCCACCACGCACACTGCCCATAATGTGCAGACTGGTCTTAGGTTCACTGACATACACAAAATGTTAGCCACTATTGCTCTGCCATTTCACAGATTTGGGAATTGGAACTCCTAGGTTTTTACTTTCTGAGAGTCTGAGCAACATCACTTATGGCCCAATCCTATCCCAGTCCAGCATGCATGATGCAAGGCCACTGACACTGTTTGCTGCATCCTGTGCACCAGTTCCGAGAAACTTCTTGGGGATATGTACAGCCCAGGACAAGGGTTTGGGATACAGGGGATACTACTGCTACCATGATCGACTCTGCCCCGATCCATGTCTTGATCTGCCCCAATCCCTGCCCCTCCACTGGCAGAACCCTGCTGGTGGCCAGAACCACACTTCTAGAAGCTACACTTCTAGAAGATAGACTTGGGTCATTAATAGAGTAAGAGCAGAGGAAGAGCCCTACCTCTCCCAGTCTCCACATGACTAACAGCGCAACCCTAAACCCTGGGTTAGTCCGGCAGAAGTCACTTGTGCCAACCCAACGTGTTGCAAACGTGCCAAAGGCACACTTACATTGACTTAAGAGTCAGGGAGGCCAGCACATGGAGTTGCACTGGCTTCCTTGTGCTGGATCCAGGCCCCGCAGAGTAAGTTTGCATTAGCCAAGTTCAGTTGATACAGGGGTTGGGCTGGCATGGGAGGGCGGGGAAGAGGCATTTCAGGGCAGGGGAGGATGGGTGGCAGGCGTTCCTGGTAGTGGGAGGTCAGGGAGCGGAAGGTGGGGCTAGGATCCAGCAGTCATGCTGGATCTTGACCCCGTTCCTGGGTGGCATGGAGCATGCTCTGGCTGCTCCATTCTACTTAGGGTTTGCCCCAAGGATCTGTCCTGGGACCGGTGCTTTTCAACCTCTTCATAAATGACCTGGAGTCAGGGTTGAGCAGTGAGGTGGCAAAGTTTGCAGATGACACCAAACTTTTCCGAGTGGTGAAGACCAGAAGAGATTGTGAGGAGCTCCAGAAGGATCTCTCCAGACTGGCAGAATGGGCAGCAAAATGGCAGATGCGCTTCAATGTCAGTAAGTGTAAGGTCATGCACATTGGGGAAAAAAGCAAAACTTTTCGATATAGGCTGATGGGTTCTGAGCTGTCTGTGACAAATCAGGAGAGAGATCTTGGGGTGGTGGTGGACAGGTCGATGAGTGTCACTTTCGCCTGAGGGGGGACATGATTTAGACATAAAAAATTATGCAGGGGATGGACAGAGTGGATAGGGAGATGCTCTTTACATTCTCACATAACACCAGAACCAGGGGACATCCACTAAAATTGAGTGTTGGGAGAGTTAGGACAGACAAAAGAAAATATTTATTTACTCAGCGTGTGGTTGGTCTGTGGAACTCTTTGCCACAGGATGTGGTGATGGCGTCTAGCCTGGACGCCTTTAAAAGGGGATTGGACAAGTTTCTGGAGGAAAAATCCATTACGGGGTACAAGCTATGATGTGCAACCTCCTGATTTTAGAAATGGGTTATGTCAGAATGCCAGATGCAAGGGAGGGCACCAGGATGAGGTCTCTTGTTATCTGGTGTGCTCCCTGGGGCATCTGGTGGGCCGCTGTGAGATACAGGAAGCTGGACTAGATGGGCCTATGGCCTGAACCAGTGGGGTTGTTCTTATGTTCTTATGTACTTGGATCGTTCTACTGACGATCTCCTGAGGTGGCACTAATTTGAGTAGGGCCTTTGGGGCTAGTGCAGTGCAACACAAGGTAAGAGGAAAGTTTTCCCCTTGCGTCAGGTTGCACTGATTCTGTTCCCAAACTTGCACTGGATGCAGCACAAGCCTGCCGGCCTGTCCACTCCAGCGCAAATTAAGATTGCACCTTAACTCACTTGGTATTAAGCTCTGGTCCAGCACTGGATATGATTTCTGCATTTAGCCCACTGTCTACTGATCCAGTATGAAATTCTAGCCTTTCTGGACCATCTCTGCTGCCTCTGGTCTGTTTGACTTTTATCTATCTACAGTCAGACATACCCATCCTTCCCCTGCTACAGCCTGTCTGTCCTGAAACGTCCAGGGTCTCCAAGAGGAATTTTATTAGGGGTACAAATTTTCTTTTGGTCTCCTTCCTAGAGAGAGAGGGGAGGGGGTGAAACAGGGTAGGGGAGGGTGGCAAAAGCCGGAAAAGTCTTTGGAGTCCAGTTCAGTCCAGGTCTAACCATCCATGAGCTTTTGGCAGCTAAATGCAGTAATAAGGAAAACCAAACATATGCCTAAGTCTCTCAAAAATCTTTAAAATTTAAAGAATCATTGCAAAAAAAAAAAAAAAAAATACAGACTCGTACTAGAATGGAAAATGTCCTGGGTGTACCAAAACTTCCTACTGCAGCAGATGTAGTCTTGCAGCTGTGTCCCCGGGTTTAGGGTAAGTGGATGCACAAATCAAAGAGCTACTGTAGCAGGTCATTTTCCTCCCAGATTTGGCATTATGTTAAGAAGTGAAATGTATGTACAGGTTCAGCCTTGTTATACACAGATTTTTTATATACGGATTAGATTCAACATGAATGGCCCCTGCAAATGAGAAGGAATGTGCTGATCCCTGGAGAAGGGGAAAAATGCACCCCTTTAAAATCACAGTTTAAAAACTGCTTTTTACTGTTGCAGAGAGAGAGAGTCATACCTGTGATTACAGGTATAAACTAAGTATCCAAGTTTTTTCTGTATCAAAGCTTAAAGGAAGCTTTGTATTAAAGGAAGGGTCCTTTAAATTAAAGGAAAACAGTTGTTTAATAATGCCAGAGAGGGCAGCCCTCTTTGAGGCTAAATGGCAGTGATTATCACCTTCTCCATTTTCCCCCCTTGCTGGGGCACCTAGTGAAGGAAGGGATTGCTGCCACCTAGTGAAGCCTAAGCTCCTGGAGAGAGACTGATGGCCTCTGTGTGCAAAACAAAGGTAAGCAAGGCCGTTTTAAAATTACCAGAGCAAAGAGACTTTGTTTTTTAAATTGATTTGCTATAGTGCGTTTTTTTGCCATCCACTTGAGTTCTTGGAACAGAACCCTCGTGAATAATGAGACTCAACCTGTATGCATTCTTTGGCCTGGTGCATATGGCTTGCAGCATATTCACTGCACACCCACAGTAGCACCCACAGCATCCCACATGGGCAACAAGTCCAGGTGAGATGGGAAAATGTAAAAGCCCAGGAAATTTCTGGGCCCCCTCCTTTGGCTCTGGGCAGACCCTGGGTATGGGTACAAATGACACCCTGCAGCCCCCTCTTATGGGCCCTGGATATTTCTACTGGAAAATTTAGAGTAGGATCTGAAACAAGCTATACATGAGGGCAGCATGAAACAGGAAAATGGAAAGAAGAGAATTGGGACAATGCTACAGGTAATTATTACCAGTGGGTGGATTCTCTAGTATGTAACTGAGATATAATCTGAATTTTCTGCAGACATTTATGAGAAAATTAGACTTGTTGATGGGTAAGCACCATTTAAAAATTAACTGAATCAGAAAGAAGCAAATGCTCTTGCTTGCTAAAAGCAGCACCAATAATTATTCAATGAATTTGGAAATTTAACTCCAGCAGTGAAGTATATGAGACTCCTGCTGACACTGGTCAACTGAGAAATAATGATTTATAGCTACTCAGTGCATGCTTACTTATGTGAATACATTTTTTCCCCACTAAGGAATCAAAACAAAATAAGTGCCCTAACTATTTGGATGGTTCCTTCAAAGAGATGGAATAGAAAATTAAATGCTAATGAGTGGATTTAGCACAGCTGATTTACTCAGCAACTCTGAAGTGTACAACAGGCAAAAGTAATACCATCAAGTTAACACAGCATTGTTTATTAAAAAGCAGATCTACAGGCCTGTGCTAAACAAAACAACAAAATTTTACATTTATGGAATTTGTGTTTGTACTATGAAGATAGGATCCTTGAAATGCCACTAAATATGAAATAGTTTAGCAAGAGGGAACGAGGGTGGGGGCTTGCCATGGGGAGGGACTGGGGTGGGAGGGAGGTGGGACTGGTTGAGATCAAATCCACCAGATCCTGAGTTCCATGTTGGGCTGTGCGGCCTGACATGGAGGCTCTTGATTCTGCAGCAGCCCAAGGGCTGCAACAGAACTAAGTAGCCCCATTGCAGGGCTGCTTCCCTTACCTGGGAAAGGGGACAAACATCCCTTCCCTTGAGGAGCAGCTGGCTGCCCTGTTACACACACGATGCCGCGGCAGTTCCAGTGCAACAGGCAGTTCAAGATTGCTTTGCCCGTTAGGTCTAACTTTGTTTTTAACTCTAATAACTGCCTTCTCTTGGGTTAATATTTCAAAATCTACCTTCTGGGATTATGCAGCTTCTCAGCACATTTCTTGCTGTTACATTGATTAAAATAAAGCCTTGGTTTTCTTCATTCTACACCAAAACCAAGAGGAGTTCTACTTTTTAGGAAGAAAATCATATTGATTGGTGCCTGGTGTAACAGCATGGCCCTCCGAAACAGTTCCACCACTGTTCTAACAAATACATGCGTGTGTCGCTTAGCGATGTTCTGATCAACAACTGACTACATATATCAGTGGTTTTCAAACCCTCTAGGAGAGTTTGGGCTGGTCTAACTCCTTGTGGGGGTGGAGGGAAGGCAGCGATGCGATCCCCAGGATCGTGTCGCTCAGGGGGCCGCAGCGGCTTGGCTGTACTTATCAGAGCCTCCTGCAGTCTCCCAGGGGTGCAGGGAGCCCTGCACAACCGTCTGCAGGGCTCCCCAAAGCTTAAGAAGTGAAGGTGGAGCAACTGCGCTCCACTTCTGGTTTTGTGGAGGCGGGATGCAATTGCTCCAATTTCACTTTTCACTTTTTTGGGGATCCCTGCAGAAGGTTGTGCCTGCCTATACCCCTATACCCCTGGGAGGTTGCAGAAGACTCTGGTAAGTACAGCCAAGCCCCTGCAGCCCCCTGAGCGACACAATCCTGGGGATTGCATCACTGCCTTCCCTCTGCCTCCTCGCTGCCCCTGTCCCTTAAGGGGGCAGAGACCAGGGCCCTCAGGCTGGGGCGTTGTGACACCCAAGTTTGAAAAGCCCTGCAATATATGATGACAGTCACCTTTCCCTCTCTAATTTCATGCACCTTGCAAAGTCTCCTGTGGCGGTTGCCTTTTCTCCTCTGATTGGCAAAGTGGAACCATGGAACTTCTGCTTGCCTAGAGGGGAAAAGGACTGCTCTACAGCTTCCCAGGAGGAAACTGAGAAGCCTGCAGTGGTGCTCCTTTTGCTTAATGACAGATTCACTTAGCAATGGGGATAGGAGAATGCATCCACATCGTAAAGCAACACACACCTGTAGTACAAGTAAATAATTTGCCTTTCACTTGTTTACTTTCAAAAGACGAAAGCAGGAATTCAGATGTGTGAGTACATACATTTGGTATCCATCACTTCATAGCAGGATATAGTATTTCAAATTTTGATGCCATTAGATTTAGGAAAGAGTTGAAATTGCTGCAGGCATTGATTGTAGAACTGCATTGTGAGATCTTTGGGAAAAAAAGCAGATGCTTTTGCTCTCCGAAGTTGCAGCTTGCTCTGCCAAGATTTAGGCCTTAACTCAAATTAGATTATAACATGTGTAGATAGCACTATTGTTTTTCTAGAAAGCCACAGCTCCTCTTTATTTTTAAATCAGAGTAAAAATCAAGACATTTTAAAAACCAATTTTTAAAAAAATGAAATTGAGAAGATATAAAAATATAATCAGGGGAATTAACAACTCTAAAAATGTACAGTAATGCCAGATGCTGCCACCAGTTGTTGTTGACTATATTTCTTTTTAAAATATGTAAATTTTAGCACACCCTGCCCATATGATGTACTTTCACAACAATCACGTTTCTTGCAGGGATACAGCTGTGAAATTACAACTGAAAGACATCTGTCCTTTCATCTTTTATTCTGGGATCTCTGAAAGGACAAGCTATTTATGTGTCTGGGGGGGCTTTTGCTCATGAAGATAATATTTGAGTGAATCAATCATCTATCTCCTTAAACAGATGACTGCCTACCTATTATTTTCCAAAATACAAAGCTGAAAAAATCTCTTGAAATTTCGTCTGCACAAACTTCATCTATACCTCAAAGATCCAGTTATTCTGATTGTTTCGAAAGTCTGAAAGTGTCCAATAGTTTATCTTAACAATGTTCTTGACAACTATCACAGGAAAACAATATGACTAAGATGTACTAAAGGAGTTTTCTTCATCAAGGACAATATGTTTTGTGTGTGTTACTAACATTAACACACCATGAATGGTTAGCAGGAAAATAAATACAAATACAAGAAAATAAAACCAAAGCTGCAAAACAAGCAGCCTACATGTGCATATGGACTAGAGTTGCTCATTTAGTGAGAATATTGTGTGAACTTTCATTAACATTGCAAACTAGAAGACAGAAACCAACTGCCCAATCCTAAAGTGGATTTAAGACTGAGGGATTCTGTCTCACTGGCATAAATTGGCAGCTAATGCGCGGAGCACACTACAAGTGACCATTTTCAAGCCATGGCTAGTGGTCCGCATCGGAGCAGGCCATGGGCAAGGAGGGGGCAGCTACCTAAATGTCCGGCATATGTCTGAAGAGACCCATAAGCAATCAGGCATCCTACCAGGAGGTAAGTAAAAAAGAGCCTCCTGCAAGCTGTCCAAACACACCCCCACCAGAGCATACAGCTCAGTCTCTATTGGTATAGCTGCATGCTATAACACGGCAGGGGATAGGACTGAGGCCAAAGTACAATATAACTTCCAATAACACAATTTCTTTTGGCACTGTTTTGTTATAGTACTCTTTGCCCTGGGTTAACACGCAGCGATTGTAGCCAACATGAGTAGCAGATTATATATAGCTATATATAGCTCCTATAGCACTTTTTCAGACAGCACTCCCCAGCCCCTTTCTCTCTTCATATGTTTATATACTGACCTCCTTTTGGAAAAGGAACCAGTTATTTACTTTATTTATCCAAACTGCTTTGTGAAGTTTTGTTTTGCTTTGTTTTTACTAAATAGTAAAATATATTCTTAACAACATCCTACGAGGGGCCCCCCGTATCCATGGATTCGCTGATCTATGGATTGGGTCCGTGTCCCCTCCTGTGTGCCCTCTCTGGAGACAAGAGCAGCATGCACCAGACTAGGTAAGTTCATTGTTGAGACTCACAAGGGTGGGGGGAGGGTGGAATGGGGCATGGGGAGGTTGCTTCATTGCGTGCCATATCCTACCGCCATTCCCAAGCTTGATACTCTGACACACATCAACTTGGACTTGCGCCAGTGATATTGTTGGTGCAGGATCAAGTAGACCCACAGCAGCATCTAGGGCTTTCCTTAGGGTAGGTGGACAAATGTCCCCTTACCAAGGAGAGGATCAGAGTGTTAGTTTAATATATTGCTTTACACTAGCAAGGCTTAATTTAATAAACGCATAACCCAATCCAATGGATTGGAGTCATGGACTTTCCGCTCACAACAGGAGAGGAAACTGAACACTTTCCACATGCGCTGCCTCCGACGCATTCTCGGCATCACCTAGCAGGACAAAGTTCCTAACAACACAGTCCTGGAACGTGCTGGAATCCCTAGCATGTATGCACTGCTGAAACAGAGACGCCTGCATTGGCTCGGTCATGTTGTGAGAATCGATGATGGGCGGATCCCAAAGGATCTCCTCTATGGAGAACTCGTGCAAGGAAAGCGCCCTACAGGTAGACCACAGCTGTGATACAAGGACATCTGCAATAGGGATCTGAAGGCCTTAGGAATGGACCTCAACAAGCGGGAAAGCCTGGCCTCTGAGCGGCCTGCTTGGAGGCAGGCTGTGCAACATGGCCTTTCCCAGTTTGAAGAGACACTTGGCCAACAGTCTGAGGCTAAGAGGCAAAGAAAGAAGGCCCATAGCCAGGGAGACAGACCAGGGACAGACTGCACTTGCTCCCGATGTGGAAGGGATTGTCGATTGGCCTTTTCAGCCACACTAGACGCTGTGCCAGAACCACCTTTCAGAGCGCGATACCATAGTCTTTCGAGACTGAAGGTTGCCATAGTCATAGTCAACCCAATCCAATGTAACTCCCTGTGTGGTGATGCAGCAGCATCCTGCAGGGGAATTTCATCCTCCAGAGCTGTTAACCTTGCCCTGGGGTAAGTCCTTGCCGGACTGGTGTATCCACTTGGAACTGCGCCTGTGATAATTTAGCTGCAATTATTAAATATATAATTAATGTATTAAATCCAGTTGATTACAGCCTTTGCTTTGGGGCAGCATACCATCTACTCAGTACTGCACATATTATTTCTTGGGCAGCCCAATCCTAACCTGTGCCAGTACAGCCAGGCTGCATGGCCTGTGCTGTATCCAAAGCAGGATAGAAGGCAGTTGGAGGTTTCTTCAGGGTAAGAGGGGATTTATTGTAAACAGAAGTTACTGTTGCACTGTGATTAATACATTTAACATTTCTGCTCCAAATGTTCTGTTAAATCTTGCTCAGACCTTTAGAGGTATGTATGTGAGGTGAAAGACTCCACTCTTGCAATTAATGTAATTTCACTGGCCCAAGGAGAGAAAGGAGGCATGGATATTTCTGCTGGGATAGGATCTGGTGTGTGCCACTGCCACCAGATCCACCCCTCCTGAAGCCTCACTACCCCCATTCTTCCCCACTCCCTGCCCAGTTTTGCCCACTCCCTATCCTTGTTCCATCTCCTTCATCCCCTCCTGCCTCCCCAGCTGGTTTACCTGCTCAGGTGAGTGATCAGCAATCTGCGCAGGAAGGCTCCAGCTCTCCTGCCAGCACTTCAGTAGCGTGCTACTCTGCAGACTGCTGGAGCACACTTTATGGCTGCTTTGCAGCTGTCAGCACTGGTGATGGTGGAATGCTGGGACTGGTGGAATGATTGTTCTGCCACTGGGTCAGCCCAATATGATTGAGCTGTATTTCACACTCTCACCTGGAGACTAGTCAATTGAAAAGCACTCACACACTATTTGTAATTTCACTTTCAAAACAAAAATAAAAGAAGTACAATGGAAAGCAAAAGGAAAAAAAAATATTGCAAGAGGGAAGTGTTCCAAGTCACTTTGGTTAAAATGGTTTTAGCACACATAGTGAGGGTTAACAGTAAGAATGTTGTGATGACACTGTAAACATATTATAAGAGTTAAAGCACAGCAGTGGAAGAGGATGGGGAAGACACAAATACATATGTAGTGAGTGATGTACTGAAGCTATTCAATTAGAAACTAAAATCAGTTATGACCACCATACTGTTCTTTGGGAACCACAAATAGAAATTAGCAGAATTTAAGTGCTGCAGCTTAAACTGCTGCAGAAGAAGCAAACATTCAGCTGTTAGTGAACCATGAGAGGTTAGATGCATGCTTATGGAAAAAAAGGGAGACACAGAGAGAGCTTACCTCGCTTGACATTTATAGTTAATAGTAAAAACTAAACACAGGGGGGAACCATTTCTGCTTTTGGGCATTAGCTTTGCTGGAGAGAGTGGAGAAAGAGCCGTAATCAGGTTTGTAGATGTTCTGTGGTGCTTGACTTTCCACCCAAGTTGTGCTGCACCCATGTTTGGTGCTACATTGTGACACTCACATGTAACTGAAAAAGGTTGGGTACAACCCTGCAAAATGCAAGTCTCATCCCACTTTTCTTTCTAGATGTTCAGGAGGTTACCATGCTCAGATCCCTGCCCTCAAATTACACAACTTTTTGGATGTTTGTTAAACATGTGCAATCTCTTTTCGATCCCAGTTCTGTCACTGTCTATCAGTCTCTCTTCATCTCCACTTCCACAGTAGGCACAGCAATATGATAAATATGAAATAATATATGAAATATATGAAAATAAAAATATGAAATAATATGAAAGTCTTGTGACATCTTATAGAATGATAACTACATGGTGGCACAAACATTTTGTGGAATGAAGCCCACTTTGCCAGATGCATGATAAAAGGGTTGTAGAAAATTAATGCTAAAGAACTGGCGAGAGAATGCTATAAAATAAGCTAGAAAAATGAACAAATAGTGGAACCAAAGCTACTGAGGTTCATTTTAAAGCCTCCTTTTTAAAGCCTCCTTAAAAGTACATTCTCAATAGCAATCAATTTGCTTTTAGATTACTTGTATTTGCCACTCTTCATGACTTGGGCTAATTGATATTTTAACTACATATTCAATTTGTAAACATAATTTAAACAAAATTGCCAAGCTGAATGCTTTACCAGCATAAAGGAGAATGCACTGGGAAGGACAGTGATTAAAATCAGGACAATGTATCCCATAGCATTTTGGGACAGCATACTTTAACGCTAGGTACATCAATCCCTCAATGTCTACTGTGCTAATTTGCATGAACACTGTAACTGACAGCTTGTTAACAGCTCATTAAGTGCACTGAAGTCCCTGTGACAAACAACAAACACAAACTGGCAGAATGGACAATGTTTCCAGTCATAATTCATATCCCAAATAACCTGATTTAAAAACTGTAGGTAAAAGATATAATTTGATTATGCAAACTAAGAACACAAAATATAGGAAAGAGATGAGGGATCCAGATCCACAGGGAATCCCGAAGAACTCAGAGATGTTAAAAAAACACACACACAACAAAGGTACATGCACGCAGACACACACACAATATTTCTTAAAGGGTCTATATTAGCAAGTTTCCTGCCCATAAAAAAGATGTAACAAAATTGTACACTTTCTGGAATCTCAATTATCAGTATGCAAAGTTGTTGGCATCCTTCAGTCTCGAAAGACTATGGTGTCACGCTCTGAATGGTGGTTCTGGAACAGAGTGTCCTTTCCAGAGCGCGAAGCCTGGGTAAAGTAGGTATGGAGGATAGGCTGTTACCCATGCAGCAAATCCCCCCTCTCTACGTCGCTGAAATGGTCCAATGGAAAGGCAGAGGCCAATACGGTTGGTTCCAGCGGCGTCGCAGGAGTTCCCAGAACACGACTGTGTTCAGTCATGAACTGCCTCAGGGACTCCGGCTCCGGATTTTGCCTCGAGGTTGACTCCTGAAGCCTTTTCCATAACTGGATGTAGCCACAAGGCAGTGGAGGTTTGGGATCAGAGTTTTCCTTCTCTCAGATGAGCTGCCTTCCCAGGCTAATGAGTCCCATCTACCCGGTGGCTGTTTAGTCGCCTCTTACGACAAGTACAGCCAAACTGAGGGCCTATTCTTATCCCCAGTCCCCAGGGGTTAAGTATGCATTAAGTATTATAATGCCGTTGTACAAATCTATGGTAAGGCCACACCTGGAGTATTGTGTCCAGTTCTGGTCGCCGCATCTCAAAAAAGACATAGTGGAAATGGAAAAGGTGCAAAAGAGAGCAACTAAGATGATTACGGGGCTGGGGCACCTTTCTTATGAGGAAAGGCTACGGCGTTTGGGCCTCTTCAGCCTAGAAAAGAGACGCTTGAGGGGGGACATGATTGAGACATACAAAATTATGCAGGGGATGGACAGAGTGGATAGGGAGATGCTCTTCACACACTCACATAATACCAGAACCAGGGGACATCCACTAAAATTGAGTGTTGGGCGGGTTAGGACAGACAAAAGAAAATATTTCTTTACTCAGCGCGTGGTTGGTCTGTGGAACTCCTTGCCACAGGATGTGGTGCTGGCATCTAGCCTAGACGCCTTTAAAAGGGGATTGGACGAGTTTCTGGAGGAAAAATCCATTATGGGGTACAAGCCATGATGTGTATGCGCAACCTCCTGATTTTAGGAATGGGTTAAGTCAGAAGGCCAGATGTAGGGGAGAGCACCAGGATGAGGTCTCTTGTTATCTGGTGTGCTCCCTGGGGCATTTGGTGGGCCGCTGTGAGATACAGGAAGCTGGACTAGATGGGCCTATGGCCTGATCCAGTGGGGCTGTTCTTATGTTCTTATGCAAAGTATCAGTATGAATTCTAACATACCACATAAGAGGCAGTAAAGCATCATACACAGAAAACCTATTTGTGTTTTCTAGTAAGGGAGTACAGAGCTACTGAATGTTGTCTTTACTTATCTTTAGATGAAAGCTTTATTATAAGCTCATTTCAGTTGAACAAATCTCTTTGGACTCCCTGCTGAGCAGGGCATTTAAACTTTAAAGCTGAAAGTCATTCATTTTTCTTTGCTGACAGTGAAAACCTTAACTGCAGAGGCCTCATGATGCACATGGAAACTTTCAGATTTTTCACTTGTGGAAAGCATTAAAGCATTTAGCTGCTTACTGTGTTTTTCTGCAATGAATGGACATCAAAGGTAGCGAATTTCCCCAACAGCTTTGTTGGACTTTCCTTTAGCCAAGTGGCCTTAATCTCTTTCCATTAGAGTGTTCTTTAGTTTCTACATAGAAAGGTGTGAAACATTTGGTACATAAGTTTACAGGTCATTTTGATATATTACCATTACAAAAGGTAATACATAGTTACGATGCTAATAAGGAATTTATCAGCCTAGCAGTTTTGTGTGCGCTCCAGTTTAAGATACATTTCACACAATATAGGAAATGTATACCACTCTACTGCTGCAGATACTCGATTTAACCATCAGGTGCCTTGGAGGAAAAAAGCTTACTATCTTATCTAAAACCCCCAAGTAATTTTAAAGCAACTCTCTAACAAAAAATCTCCCAAATCACCAGAATTTCAATAATTCAAAGGAAACAAATTTCCTTTTGATTTCCTATGAACTCATGAACAAAACTTTAACTGGTTTAATTTTTATGTACTGCATACGGCAAAGATAACCATTTCATTTTTCATCTAATGCCCTTTATAAGAGAAAGCAGCTTGGTCAATGGGAAGAATAGCTATTTATGCAACTATTACTGCAAATTTTAACCAAAGTGAAATTTTATCCTAGCAGAAGCTATCAGAAAGACACTTCTTGTTTTGGTAGGAATTTTGGTTTTAAAATTTACTACTTTCTACTTAAAAAATAATGTCATGCTACTCTACAGATTATGCAATTGTGGTTGAGGTACTTCTGAAGGAACTGTGTTGATTATTTAGGATTAATCAGCCTTAAGGGCAAGGAAACATGATATGTGAAAGAGGAAGGTGCACACAAAGCTTTCTTTTCTCTAAAATCAATACGGAAGCTCTTACTGAAGCATAGCTCCATTTAGAATGGAGCTATTGTATGAGTAAGGAGGAACCAAGTAAGGCTGACATACTTCAACAATAAGGTCTCCACATAAACCACACTTTAACAGGTCAAGAATATTATTAAGGCAGTTGGTGGTTCAAAATAATTTTTCAAGATAACCTTCTGAATGACAAATGCCTCAAATCTGATTAACAATAAGTTAACTTCACTCACAGATATTTGCAGAAGGAAGTACCAATAATCTCACAATAGCAAACCTACTGAAATAAGGATACTCAGATACACTAGGGACAACAACAGGCTAGTTGTATTTTAAGCAATGTGCTACAGACTGCATCAGAATTTACAGTATTCCATAAGCAAGAAAATTGTGAAGACGGATTGCATTTACTTTTATCTCACCCAGAGTAACATTATCTCCTGCAACTGTAAAAGAACAATGTTATCATATAAATCTATTTACAGGAATTGCCACAGCTGCAATAAAAGGCATCCTTCCTCATGCCTTGTTCACACCAAATCACCCAAACGCTGGCTGCTAAAGAGAGCCTCTTGATTTCTTCTTCTAATGTAAACCCCACTGTAAACCCCATCTTCTACAACTATCCATCCACTTCTGTCAGAAGCCAGAACAAATTTCCTAACCAAAACTGAAAAGTCCTTGGCTTTCCAAATGACTATAAATTGCATGGCTAAGTGCATATGGCCACAGGGCTGTCACAGTTACTTTTCTTGACAATTCATCATAGCATACTAATTCTGTAATATCATTACTGCATCTCTTCTCACTGTACTGATCCAGGCAGTTAATTTAATCAACTAATAATAGATTCAGAAATGGATGCAAGGGGCCCTAGCACTTCAAATTATATTACTAGAGATGCACAGCAGTGAAAGCAACATATTCACTCCTTACCATTAAATGTAACCTCCAAAAGTTATACATTCCTGGTGAAATGGGATTTTATCTCTTTAAGAAACCCAAAACACAGTTATACAGTTTTGAAGGCATGCTTTCTCTTCAGCAATTTTTAAATAAGATCAGAAAGCATTTCCTATTAAGCATTTTCTCTTGCTTGAGACTGATCACTAAATTTTTTTTTAAATTGTCTCATAATATAGATAGTAAAGAAAGAATATTATATACAAAGAAAAATTATGGAATAGGGGAAAATACCACTCTCCAGTGGAAACCAGAGCTGCATGGTTCATTGAAAAGTATACCATTCAAATATGGACAATTAATTTTGTTAAACTTTACTCTTTTTCCAAATGTCAGTGACAATTAGAAAACATTATTCTCTAACATCCCAGCCTATTTTGTATGCCATGGAAAGAAATACATTAGTGTAATCAAATTTTGTTTTTTAATTTAAAAAAATGTGTTTTTTTAAATTGTAAAACAAAAAACGATTGCAAAATTAAAGGGAAATGACAGTGACACAGGACTTTTTAATATAAGCTCTTAAACAGCTTTATAATATAATATAATATGGAAACTCTCTCACCTTCAATCTCATCTTCAAGTATACCAATGATAGGTATTATGAGTCTGGGACACAGAAAAAAATGTTGTATACAATGGTTTAATCTAGCAGATCATATGCATTAGGAAAAATTTAATTTTTTTTTCCATTTCCAACCCAGATTCCTTGTTGAGTGGTACCGAACACCTTTCATCGGTATACCATCTGTATTCTGTATTGGCAACCTTCAGTCTCGAAAGACTATGGTATCGCGCTCTGAAAGGTGGTTCTGGCACAGCGTCTAGTGTGGCTGAAAAGGCCAATCCGGGAGTGACAATCCCTTCCACACCGGGAGCAAGTGCAGTCTGTCCCTGGTCTGTCTCCCTGGCTATGGGCCTTCCTTCTTTGCCTGCAGGAAAACTTTTGTTGCAGCATGGGGTGGCTTCATGTGTAGTTGCTCCCAAGACCTGAATGAAGTTGCTGATTCCCCAAAGCTCTTATGCAAAGGCAGAATCTCTACATCCCGAATCTTTCACATCATGGCTGAGATTGGAGTGTGTCCACTGCTGAATACTAACTACTGAATTCTAATTAGAACTGAGTTGATACTACTCATTGATTCTCAGAAACATTTTTTGGTAGCGTTGAACAATTGTTCCCCCTTGAACAATTGTTGAGCACTATCTGTTAAAATGTTTGTTACTCCTTTATGCTTCCCAGCTCAGTGTGTTCCTAGATTAATCTAAATGATTATATTACATAGCCAAATGTGGGACAGCTAGCCAGCTGGTTCGAGAGAAAATGCTTGTTGACCTCTGTCAATATACAGCATAGTAGGAAAAGTGTGTAAAGTGTTTCAGGGTAGTACACTCAAGCCCAAAATCAGTGTTCTGACTGAACATGCCCCTTGACTGTTGAAATAATTTGGCCTGGATGAGACATAGCCCAACACTAACTAAATCCCGTGCCACTGATGTAGCTGTGCCAGTGATGCATGTGCTGCATCCTGCAGGGGTGCAGTCTGGAGGTCTCCTCAAGGTAAGGGAAATTTTGGTCCCTTACTCCAGGGCAAGCCTCCACTGCCTCAATTTGTCTCCTTGGAACTGAACCAGCTACTTTGCTAGTGTATGTTCAAGGAGAGTAAGGGAGAAGGAAGGAGACAGGGAACAGGGTTAGAATCTGACTCACGCCAGTGACATCCTCACATTCTACCTCCCACTCTTCCCCTCCCTGTCCAGAAACTACCATCTGCACTGTTCTGTCCATGTCCCACTCACCGCCCCCCCTGCAGCTTTCTTTTGCCAGTAGCCAGCAGCAGTGGTGGGTCTCTGGCACTGCCAGTGTTTGTGACAACAGACCCAAACAGGCTATTGGTGAGACGTTGTGCAGGCCACCATATGACCATTTATGAAAGCAGAACTGTGTTCTGCTGTTGTACAGAGCAGCCTTGCCCTAGTTAGGATTGGAGTGATATTCAGGTGGCAACAGAATAAAATGAGGGAAGAATGGTGCATTTCTTGTCTCCATGAATTAGATCAGTGTTTCCCAAGCTGGTGGAATGGGGAATGGCACAGAAATTGTCAGCAACACAACTGCCACCATTACGCTGCTGTAGGGAAGGGTTTTTTTTCCACTTACCTGGGAGTTGATATGGCTCAAGGCTTGAAAATATTGTAAAAAGGGGAAAAAGCCACTTGCGGTTTTTGTCCTAAAATAGGAAGAGGGCTTTCTTTATACAAAATTTCCAAGCCTAGGGGAGGGTTGCAGAGGGGGTCACAGGCTTCCCAGACACTCTGGAGAGCCATAGCAACCCCCAGGTAAGTGAAAAATCCCTTCCCTGCCTGACAGCAGTGCTATTATGGCGATCACATTGCTGAACTCTTCTTCCCCCCTCCCACTCAAAGATTTACAGGGTTCCCAAAGTCTGAGTAGGACTGAACTAGATAATACACGTAGGCAGATGTCATATTTGGATACGTTTCTCATTTATTGTAGTACCATGAATAGGCAACTATGTAATAATGGACTGAGAGGTAAAACTGCTACTTTACCAGACAAAGCCAGAGTCAACTGTTAGGGACTAACATCACTTTTTACAGCATGTCCAATGTCTACCAATGTCTTAGTGATGCACCAACCTGAGACCTGTAATCTAAGGCTTCTTCCTTTTCATTAATATACAACAGTTTTGTCCATTACTGAGATGTTAGATCATAAAGTATTGAGTGCTATGCATTTTATGCTTAAATCAATGTCCTGTCATGCAGTTATACCACCTAATGTGTTTTTAAGCCATTTACTACAAAAATCAATGGGATTTGTATTTGATATTCAAGGGTTAAGTTCAGCCTCATAAATTTAGAAGCATACTCTGTTGGTTTGATGGCTTTATATTAACCACCCTTTGAAAGTTTGATTAATTTATGTTCGGAGGGAATCTTCTGTTTTCTACATACGGCATACCTGGTTATAGTTTTTTATTCATACAGTCCTTGAATACGGGGAAAATGAATTGGATGAAATTTCAGGAACCCATATCTAAAGGTAAGCTGGAAAAATTGCAGATGCTGCAGCTGTAACAACAGAGGTTTCAGAAAATGAAGTTCAAACTTTTCAAAGGAAACTGATTTAGAGCAGATAAGTAGGTTTGCTGTACATCAGACTAAAAGAAAGATCAAATTAGAGGGTATGCACTGTACCTGAGCCTTACTTTTAACAACCTTATGTCTAAAAAATGAACTGCTCAACAGGAGATATTCTGCCACAAGATATACATTGACATCAATCACCAAAAATATGCTAGAGCCATTTTTTCATGGTACTGAAGTAGCTCAGCAGTAAGCAAAATACTAAAGAAGGATTGTTCCTATGACAGAAGGCTGTATAACAGTTGAGACCTGGCAGCATACTCAGGCTGCAGTCCTATACATCTTACTTCAGAGTACACGTGCACAGGACTGTGCTGTCAGAAAATTAAATTTTTTAATAAAAAGTGTGATGTGGATTTGTATTTTGACATAAGATTTTCTACCAGTACAATGATCTTTTGCTTAAGGTTGTGCTATTAGTTATGTTGTTAGCTATTTCTTAAGAGGATGGTGTGTTGGTTGCTCTTAGCATAGTCAAACAAAGATTGTTGCTAGAACATTTGCCTAGCCTTTTGTTGATTTTAAAAAGTTGATTTAAAGGTTTTAAAAGAGTTGTCTAAACCAGCAGTTCTCAAACATTTTGGTCTCTGGAGCACTTTCTACTCCTAACAATGGCCTTGGGAAGCTCCAGGGCTTGAGTAGAACATGTTGAGAAACTCTGGTCTAAATTATAGTACATATTTAGATGGGCTGTCATACATTTCAGAAAGTTAGCCTACTTTGCACCTATCCCAGCCCCTACTTCTCCACTCAAAATCAATCAGGAATCAAGCCCAGCCTGTTCACATTCCCAGATCAAAACCAAGTTAGCATTTGTGCTGCTCAAAGCCCAATCCTAACCTGCACTTGAGCAGCAGGGCCGCATAGTCTGCACTGTATCCATCACCATTTAGGAGGTGGTTGGAGGTCTACTTGGGGAAGGGGATATTTTTCCACTTAACCGTGCATCACTCCAGCCTGCCCAATGTCTCCTGACCCGAGCCCACCGCTGCCTTCCACTTTGTTTCCCTCTTCCTTTTTGAGGAGGTGCAGTGGAGACAGTAGCTGGTGTGTACCCAAGTAAGAGCGGAGCAATTCGGTGTGCTGCCTCCAGCGCCAGGAGGTCTTGGACTGGACCTGGTACCAGTCATTGCCACAACTGAATTATAAAACATAGAAAAGTTGAACAGTACACTAATTGCATGAGTTAACTACCTACATAGATGCTTGATGAGTATAAAAAGAATTTTTGCAGTGGGTGTACTTGTTGGAGAACAAATTAGTGTTTCACTGATGCACTTATAATCCTGTTACCATATCCACAACTAAAAGATGATTAACATACATTCCTCAGAGAACTTATCTGGAAATAATTTTAGATCTATTTTATGCAGAACTAAGGAAGCTGCCAGTCAATTAGATCATCAAGCACATTGAATTCCACTGAGAGAAACTATAGCTAACTATAAACTGCTAATCTAAATTCATTTAAGAGTGGCTATGTACAGGTTTGTTGCTGCATTTGGGTTATAACACATCACATATTTTACACCTTATGAACAACTTCAATTCAGTAGGAAGAAACAAGAAAAATGTGAAATACATACTGAAGGATTGGCAAATTTTATGTCCCTATCACAGAACACAACAAGTAAAGTACTGAACATATGGCTAATAAAGTTTAATAGTCCCTTTCCAAAATTATTCTGACTGCCATATTTTGAAAAATGCAAACTTTTTAAAATATATTTGCAGTTGAACCATCTGTCTCCACAAATGAAAAGCTAAAGACTTTGACTGTTGTTTTTCTGAACAAGATTAATATATTTCAAATATGTTAACCAAATCTGACATTGTACATAGTGACTCTTGATGAATATAAGCCCCTAGATCCAACATGATTCACACAACAGTAGAATCATTAGAATAATTCCTGTGTTTCCTCTTAAGCAATGCCAATGACATGATTCATAAGAACATACAAAAAGCCCTGTGGGAGCAGGACAAAAACCTGCCAATGCAGCTGCACCAAGGAAGCTTGCATTGCATTGTGAGGATGGGTCAGGAGGATTGGGAGAGGTAAGGGAAAATATTTACTACCCCATAATTCCCTTGACTGACAATGAGTCTCCTCAGAATATCGTCTTTTAAAAAAAATAATAACAATTAGCAATCTCGTGTGGCTTTTGAAGATCAGACAAGTGGCACTGAGAGTTGAAGGGAAAGTTATCCATTTCCCCAATCTAAACTGCCCCTTGAACTACTATTAGCACCATGCTGTTACCTTTATGTTTTGCCCCCATGAGGCAAAAAGGCTCTCTCTCTCTCTTGCTCTCTCTCTCCCCCCCCCCCCGCTTGACACTTTCCCATAGCACAATCCTAAGCATGTCTGCTCAGAAGCAAGTCCTACTGAGTGCAATGGGACTTCCTCCCAGGTAAGTGTATATAGGATTGCCGCCCCAATCTTCAAAGCAATTGTGCAGGACAGACAGCTAATGAAAAATAACACCAAACATCAACAACAACCAGCAGGAGTTTGGATGACAGATTTTCCATGCCACGTCTAGTTCGGCCCTCAAGCATGAATCATTTCTCATAACACCCAAAGCCGGCTTCACACCTATCCATGTTCATTACATTCAGAGCAACAAATGCTGTGTCTTAGTAAACATATATCTGTTCTCAGCAACAAGAAAAGTTAGTTAGGACACAAGTTGGGAGAAGTTCTGACTCATCACATTGAATCAGCCACTGCCACTTGGTTTGCATATCTGGAGCAAAGGCAGGTGCAAATTGCTATGTACCTGAAAGCAAAAGTTACCCGACTTTTTCCCAATAGACACCCAAAATTATGTTTGACTGCTTTACATATTATCAGTGCGTGCTCCACAATCTTGCTTTTATTAACTAAGATCCACTTTTCAAGTACATTATGGCTTCACTTGAAGTAATAGCAGTTGAAATAAACCCACTTAATGGTATCGATCTCTCATAATGATCTTGGTATATTATCATAAGTCACTTACTAAACTTCATGTTGATTGATAGCATAATAAAATGTATATTGTAAAAATGTGAACATGATCTTTCAATACATTAGGTATTGAATATTTATTTTATACATTGGTTTAAGAAGTGATAATGACACACACTCTAGCTTTGTAACGTTCACTCTTAAAGATCAACAGTTCAGCATTAATAAAGCTTAATATTACAGAATCATAAAGCTGGAAAACACTACTGAAGATTGGGGGACATTGGCAACAGTATTAGATATGACATGGGGTTGCAGTGGAGTGAGTACCTGTAAACTGCAAGGTAACAGCTAACAGAAACCCCGCTCTCCTAGCTGTTTTCCATGCGGCTTCGAGATTTTCATCTTTTCCCTTGCAGCCCTCAATGCCAAATTCTTTGTTAATACCAAAAGTAACATGAACCTCAACAACAGTTTTTCAGGGGACTTTGATAGAGAATGTAGGTACAGGGGTTTATGGTTGGACGTATTGCATGAGTGCATGCTGGGGATGGGAATTAAACTTAGGGCCCAATCCTATCCAATTTTCCAGTGCTGGTGCTGCTGTGCCAAAGGGGTCTGCATTGCTTCCTGTGTTGGGGATGCTGTCACAGAGGCTTCCTCAAGGTATGGGAACATTTGTTTCCTTACTCCAGGGCTGCATTGTGGTTGCACCAGTGCTGGAAAATTGGATAGGATTGGGCCCTCAGTTGTGACTAGTTAACTCTGGCATTTACTTGTGTGTCATAGGTTGGAAAGGAAGCTTGGGCAAGAATGTTAGTTCTTGCTTAACATATTCTAACCTGTTTTTATTGCTAACAACTGCATATGACTGCATATTGGCTGCTGTATCAAACCAATTCTATCTGAAGTGGTCTAATTTGACATTGTTGGCATTAATCTCAAATAGATGGAACATGGATTATAGCCTATGTTTAACAGATTATTAAATTACACAAACAATGTCCTCAGGGTTAAACTCAGGAAGCACTCAACAAGATTAAAAAAAACAAAAAAAAATGTAATGGCTAGAATCTAATGGGCCCAAACGAAGAGCTTCTTTACTTGCATTTGGCCTTCAGATACACTCCTTTCTATTGAAGCCTCTCACTTTTCACAAACGGGACTTCCCTTGAGAGGCCTCCAATACATTACATGGAGTGGCAGTTAAAAGAGGAAATTGTATAATCCCTAAGGCATGTGCAGAAGTACTTGCACATGCACTGGAGGCTCTTTGAATACAGTCATCCCCCTATATCCAAGGGGGATAAGTTCCAGCTGCCAGATACTGGAAACTGTGGATAACAGCAAACTCTACAAGAGGTTCACAAATCCCCTCCATTGCTTAAATGACTTATCTGTGTCTGACTGCAGCCCTCCTGTTGCTGTCTCCTGTGTCTGGCTGTCTCTGAACTGTCTGCAAATGCTAACAGCAAGCAGGAAGCACTAGCAGGAAGCAGACTGGAGGGTTGAAAATAACACACCACTAGTGTGAACTGTAGACTAGTGAAACTACAGATACAGGACCTGCCTGTATTTGCCAATATAATGATAAACATGTTCTTTGCGTTTATTTGCTAAAACTATGGTTGTCTATACAAACAGAATGAAAAGTAAAAGTTTTCAATATAGTACAGCAGTATTTTGTTTGATTTCACAATGAAACCATTTTTGTTTGTTTTGTGTTTGATTTCATAGCAAAACATTTAGAACAGGGGTGCCCAAACCCCGGCCCTGGGGCCACTTGTGGCCCTCGAGGCCTCTCAATGAGGCCATCAGGGTGCCCCCAGTCTCCAATGAGCCTCTGGCCCTCTGGAAATTTGTTGGAGTCCACACTGGCCCGACACAACTGCTCTCAGCGTGAGGGCAACTGTTTGACGTTTGACGCATGAGCTGTGGATGAGGGCTCCCTTCACTGCTTGTTGTTTCACATCTGTGATGCATTAGTGGCAGTAAAGGAAAAGCCAGCCTTGCTTTGTGCAAGGCCTTTTATAGGCCTTGAGTAATTCAAGACCTTCATTCATTCATATAAGTTCCATCTTTAATATATTCATTTGTGTAAACTTATGTAAATTTATTCAAATTTTAAATGTAAATTAATTCTTTTTTCCCCCGGCCCCCGACACAGTGTCAGAGAGACAATGTGGCCCTCCTGCCAAAAACTTTGGACACCCCTGATTTAGAGCCACTGATGTTCTGCATTCTATGGATTGCTCTTAGATCTATCTTTGTGTGTGATCCTAAAGTTATTCATGCAGTTGAATTTTGAATATATAAGTAAATGTTCATAGTTAAGCTCTATGTTGGGTATCAGTTGAATGGCACAATCCTATCCCTCTTCTGTGCCAGCAGAGTGCATGCTCCACAGGTACAGACTATTGCAAATGCAAAGCCCAGGAGGGAGTGGGATCAGCTGTGCCACCATGTGCCATATCCTATCCCTCTTCCTGGGCTTGATCCACCAACACAGATGCACTTGGACTTGTGCCAGCAATTTCACTGGAGCAGGTTTGAGAAGACCCATTGTGCTGGCTGGGGCTTTCCCCAGGGGAAGGGAAGGAATGTCCCCTTACATTGAGGAGACCTCCAGCACGCAAAATTTCCCTTCAGGATGCGGTGCAGGGGAATTTAGCTGGACTGAACTGCCCCAGAGATAACTGATGCTTCATATTCACTATTCAGACTAAGGGATAAAATCAACTCCATTCTTCTCCATGAATGAGAGTCAATCTAATCTAGATGATACATCAAACATGTAATTGTCTTCTGTGAAGTTATTTATGTATTGATTGATTTTAATAGCAGCCATGGACTCAGTATCAATCTGTATCAGGACTGTGCTGGAGCTGGAAGGAGATTTTATTTAACCCTTTGTATGTCACCATTTTTCTGCTGAAAATTCTCATGTAGAAGTAGCCACTGAAGGTGCCACTGCGGTCCATTGAAACTTCACAGTGAAATAGTTGCTACAGGTAGGATTTTGACTAGAAAACAATGTCATGACAAAGGGTTGAGGTGCTTTCCATCCATACCACAGTCCCACTCCTGATCTTGACTGGGCTCTCCATGGCTGCTATTTTAAAGAAAAACAGAACAAAACACAGGAGATGTCATATTTTAACATACTGTCTGATATGACCCCGAGTAAACGTACATGCACATCGTCCTTTGCTTCGAGGATTCTACTTTTGGGCTCTAATGCTCTCTTTCTTTATAGGTAGATGGTAAAAATACAGGATATCTTGTTTGCCCAGGTTGTCAAGCCAGATAACTACATGTGTGGGATAGGCTCTGGGCAAGATAAGGCCCATCCCCGTCTACATGGAGGAAGTGGCATTCACTAATTGCCTCCTTACGTTATTGAAATAAGTACAGGAAAGGTGATTAGAGTGTCCAAGTCCAAGGTCTGCTCTCCATCTTACTCCAGGTAGTAAGAGATAAAACAGTGTCTGAATAGATGTGTTACAGAGGATGAATGATTACAGCTTGTAGAGCATTGTATTTGAAAAGCTACATCAGATAACTGTGATAAAATTTTCCTCAGATAATGAAATATATTCACTGTTCTGACTTAGGCCAGTTAGGGAATCAACATGATGGATGGAATTAAATAAATCGAACTCAAATCTGAACTCTGTAGTTGTTGTCAATAAATATACATATGTATATGTGTATTCTATTATATATATATATATATGGGAAATAATGTAATTTCCATATAGATTGTCTTTGTCAAAACAAAACAAAGCCAAACAGGCAGTCAAATATGATGTAGAAAATAAGCTAAGAAAGTGACATATTCATTCAGTATTAGACAACCACCCAGCATATAGTGATTTACTATTTAAAACAGAAATGTGTTTAGAATCAATATTGTTTCAATAAAAGTTGTTTCCAGAGTATGAACAAAAAACATTTCAAGATCCTTTTAATTAATGTTTCTTTGTTAGACACCGTTACTATAATGAAAGAATATTCATGTTTGCAGCAGAAAATAACAGATATTATTAAACAAACTACATGTTCTCATACAAAGCACTTTAAATAAATACCATAAGAACAGCCCCACTGGATCAGGCCATAGGCCCATCTAGTCCAGCTTCCTGTATCTCACAGCAGCCCACCAAATGCCCCAGGGAGCACACCAGATAACAAGAGACCTCATCCTGGTGCCCTCCCTTGCATCTGGCATTCTGACATAACCCATTTCTAAAATCAGGCGGTTGTGCATACACATCATGGCTTGTACCCCATAATGGATTTTTCCTCCAGAAACTTGTCCAATCCCCTTTTAAAGGCGTCTAAGCTAGACGCCAGCACCACATCCTGTGGCAAGGAGTTCCACAGACTGACCACATGCTGAGTAAAGAAATATTTCCTTTTGTCTGTCCTAACCCGCCCAACACTCAATTTTAGTGGATGTTCCCTGGTTCTGGTATTATGTGAGAGTGTAAAGAGCATCTCCCTATCCACTCTGTCCATCCCCTGCATAATTTTGTATGTCTCAATCATGTCCCCCCTCAGGCGTCTCTTTTCCAGGCTGAAGAGGCCCAAACGCCGTAGCCTTTCCTCATAAGGAAGGTGCCCCAGTAATCATCTCAGTCGCTCTCTTTTGCACCTTTTCCATTTCCACTATGTCTTTTTTGAGATGCGGCAACCAGAACTGGACACAATACTCCAGGTGTGGCCTTACCATAGATTTGTACAACGGCATTATAATACTAGCCGTTTTGTTCTCAATACCCTTCCTAATGATCCCAAGCATAGAATTGGCCTTCTTCACTGCCGCCGCACATTGGGTTGACACTTTCATCGACCTGTCCACCACCCCAAGATCTCTCTCCTGATCTGTCACAGACAGCTCAGAACCCATCAGCCTATATCTAAAGTTTTGCCCCAATGTGCCTGACTTTACACTTACTGACATTGAAGCGCATTTGCCATTTTGCTGCCCATTCTGCCAGTCTGGAGAGATCCTTCTGGAGCTCCTCACAATCACTTCTGGTCTTCACCACTCGGAAAAGTTTGGTGTCGTCTGCAAACTTAGCCACTTCACTGCTCAACCCTGTCTCCAGGTCATTTATGAAGAGGTTGAAAAGCACCGGTCCCAGGACAGATCCTTGGGGCACACTGCTTTTCACCTCTCTCCATTGTGAAAATTGCCCATTGACACCCACTCTCTGCTTCCTGGCCTCCAACCAGTTCTCAATCCAGGAGAGGACCTGTCCTCTAATTCCCTGACTGTGGAGTTTTTTCAGTAGCCTTTGGTGAGGGACCGTGTCAAACGCCTTCTGAAAGTCCAGATATATAATGTCCACGGGTTCTCCCGCATCCACATGCCTGTTGACCTTTTCAAAGAATTCTATAAGGTTCATGAGGCAAGACTTACCCTTACAGAAGCCATGCTGACTCTCCCTCAGCAAGGCCTGTTCGTCTATGTGTTTTGAAATCCTATCTTTGATGAGGCATTCCACCATCTTACCCGGTATGGATGTTAGGCTGACCGGCCTGTAGTTTCCCGGGTCCCCCCTCTTTCCCTTTTTAAAAATAGGCGTGACATTTGCTATCCTCCAATCTTCTGGCACCGTGGCCGTTTTGAGGGACAAGTTGCATACCTTAGTCAAGAGATCTGCAACTTCATTCTTCAATTCCTTAATAACTCTTGGGTGGATGCCATCAGGGCCCGGTGACTTATTGATCTTTAATTTATCAATGAGGTCTGAAACATCTTCTCTTTTAACCTCTATCTGAATTAACTCCTCGGTCAGGACGGGCCGTTCGGGCAGCGGTATCTGCCCGAGGTCTTCTGCCGTGAAGACAGATGCAAAGAACTCATTTAATTTCTCTGCCATCTCTAAGTCTCCTTTTATCTCCCCTTTCCCTCCCTCACCATCCAGAGGGCCAACCGCTTCTCTGGCGGGTTTCCTGCTTCTAACATATTTGAAGAAGCTTTTATTATTCCCCTTAATGTTGCTGGCCATGCGTTCCTCATAGTCTCCTTGGCCTCCCGTATCACCTTCTTACATTTCTTTTGCCACAGTTTATGTTCCTTTTTATTCTCCTCATTAGGGCAAGACTTCCATTTACGGAAGGAAGCTTCCTTGCCCTTCACAGCCTCTCTACCTTGGCTCATTAGCCAGGCGGGCACCCTCCTGGATTTAGTGGAAGCCTTCTTTCTTTGCGGTATACACCTCTGCTGGGCCTCTATTACTGTTGTTTTTAGCAGCCTCCATGCACTCTGGAGAGATTGGAGGCTCTCTGCACTCTGGAGAGCCTCCATGCACTCTTTTTACCCTCCCTTTCAACCTCCTTCTAACCAGCCTCCTCATTTGAGGGAAGTCCGCCCGTCGGAAGTCAAGAGTTTTTGTTAGAGATTTGCCTGGTATTCTTCCCCCAACGTACACATCAAAACAGATCGCAGCATGATCACTGTTCCCCAATGGCTCAGTAATGTTTACATCTCTAACCAGGTCCTGCGTACCATACAATATTAAATCCAGAGTCACCTGTCCTCTGGTGGGCTCCGTGACTAGCTGCTCTAAGCCACAGTCATTTAGCACGTCAAGAAATCCGGTTTCCTTATCGTGACCAGAACACAAATTGACCCAGTCAATATGAGGATAATTGAAGTCCCCCATGATTACAACCCTGTCCCTCCTTGTCACCTCCCTGATCTGTTTCCTCATTTCAAGGTCCCCATCCGATTTCTGGTCTGGAGGACGACAGCACGCCCCCAGTATTACATCGCTGCACAAGCCTGGTAATTTAACCCACAGAGATTCTGCGGTAGAGTCGGACCCACCTTCAATCTCTACTTTGCTGGATTCTATCCCTTCCTTAACATAAACGGCCACCCCACCTCCAACACGCCCCTGCCTGTCCCTCCTGTAGAGTTTATAGCCCAGGATTGTTGTATCCCACTGATTCTCCGCATTCCACCAGGTTTCCGTTATGCCCACTATGTCAATGTTTTCCCTTGTCACCAGACATTCCAGTTCTCCCACCTTTGCTCGTAGACTTCGGGCATTCACATAAAAGCATTTGTACACGGAATGCCCCAGGATGGGCTGCTTATTCGCTCCTTTGTCCTCGCATCCTCTCATTGTGCCAAACCGTCTATCAAATCCCATCACGCTACCTTTCCCAATTTCTTCTCCTACTCTGCCTTTGTCTTGTTGTTCTCTAACCTCCCCATCCTCATCCCATAGGGATGAGGAGTCCTGAACCGGATGCCCCTCGGCTCCTGTCGGCCTTCCCCCAGGGATCAGTTTAAAAGCTGCTCTGCCACCTTTTTAATGTTATGCGCCAGCATGTTTAATAATAGTTTAAAGAAATAAATAGCAAAGTCACCAAGGGAAAAAAAGATAAGAACATGACAAAAATAATGAACTTCAAAAGGAGTAGGGAAGGAGTTAATAGGAAAATTGATGACTGAGCAAAAATAAGGCAAATTGTCAGAATTATGTGACTATATTTCTGCTAATACACACAATTTCTCATATATTTTGTTGATCATTCAATTAAAGACACTGCACAGTAAAAATTGATCATTTATGCAGTTCCATAGTGTAAGCTACTCTTAAGGTACTTGCTGTTGCTTTGTTCAAAAGGTACTACCAGTGCCATTGGTAATGAGGATTCAGAAGGTGGCCTCATCAGGTATGCTCTGATGAGTGCTGGCTTTCATCAGGCCAACCTTAACCACCCCTTTGCTACAACCTACTGTAGTGGCATATTGTAGAAGGTATTGTATCTTGAAGAGTTAGTGGAGTTCCCATCCTCTATGGTCCCTTGAGCGCTAGACAACTGCTGTATCAGCCTGCTGCTCCGGTATATATCTGTTCCTTGGTAGATGTTTCTGAAGAGCAATGTTTATCTTACAGCGCAATCCCATGGGCCGGTTGCACTGGCATACCACCAGGTGTGCACCAGGCATACCACCAGAGCAACGAGGGCCTACCATCACAGCAGGCCCTCTGGCAACAGTTGCTGCATGACTGCCAGTGCAGGAGCCATAAAGCTACATACCACCAGTAGTGCAGCACAGACCAGCTGGTAGGGTTCTGCTGGTGGAGAGGTGGGAAAGGGACAGGGATTGGGGTGGGAGGGGCCAGAGCTCAAGGCTGCTAGATTCCAAACTCCTATCCTGGGCTGGTCATGCCTCCAGCAGGCTCTGAGGAGCAATCCCAGCAACAGAGCTGGTGTCCATCTGAGGAGTCCCATTCAGCACCATATGGTGCCAAGAACATAAAGTAAGTACTGGTGTGCGCTACTTAATAACGGGGATATGTTCTCCTATCCCCATTGTTATACGATTAGGTCATTAAGCGAACATTCAGCCAAATCTAGTGCCTTCGTTGTGTAAACAGACAGTCCCTGCCAGATATTAGCTGGCTGCATAGGCTACTGGAGACTGATTGCCTCTTCTTTGCATTAAGAACCTCTTTGTTGTGTGAACAGACATTCTTCTGCAGGCTACGGGAGTCCTGACTGCCTCATTAAGAACCTCTTTGTTGTGCTTTAACCACCGTCATATATGTGGCCCTTCGTTAAGCGGATGGTTGTTAAGCGATGCATGCCTGCATTTTTCCTCATACTCTGTTGACTGGCCTTGCCCCAGATGGTGCCTAGGATGCAAGGGACAATGCACCAGTGGCTATGCATCCTATGTATGTGCTGTTGCAGGATCGGGCTGTTAATGTTATCATGTTTTGGGTGTATCTTCTAAACTTTGTTAATGTTCAAAGGCATGGTTCCCAGGTAAAGACTGAGTGCCTGAAAGTGACCACATAGTTTTTGAGTCTTTATCTTACTCACAGACATGTTTTCCCTCTCTTACCAATTAATGAAAGTATGTATATTAATAGCTATTATCAGGTATCGTAGGCATATATGAAAAAGCCCTGAGCCTATTATCAGTGAGTACCAGCACAGGCCATCTGCAGGGGTGCTACACATCATGGCCAGAGGAGTTGCCTGCTGCTGAATTGGTACTTCTGGCAACCTAAGGGGTACAAGCACACTGTCTGCTCTGTTTGCTTTTTTGAGACTGTTAATGCTGCTCATGTTAATGCTGCTCATAACGACATTTGCTTATCTGCTGATGTGCTTTTTGCATCAAAATCCAAAAGAACTATTGCCCTCTGGTAATATGTCTATATATTCATTATTTACTATGTTTCTTGTACTGTGGAGCAACCTTAGATAAATTATGTGAAATTTTCCGCCAGAACTCCTGCAGCAGTTCACAGAACAGCACTGATACATTGTCTCTTTCTCTTCATGGTGTTTTGAATCCAAGTCTGTATAATTAGGCTCTATTGATATCTGTGTGCTAATTACTTAATGGTTGCATGAATACACAAAGTGGTAGCATCAGCCGGGTTGATCCATATAATAGGAATTCCTCCTACCACCTACTAGATACTGTCAGTTCCAACTAGAATTTCCACCAGATTTAGCATAATAAAACATTTCAAAGTGATCTTTGAAGTTTCTTCCTGGGCAAAACACTGGTGGACTTTCTGGGGAGCCAAAAACTATTTCAATAAAACCGGCAACAATTTTTTAGGGAGTTTAACACGCTATTATTCTGACAGTGTCAACAAGCCATGTGAGGGAAGACGGAGAATGCTAATTCCTTTCCCTCCCCCCTGCATACCTAATATGTGATTGACACTGTCAGAATTCACATTACTAATCATCGGTTAGGTAGAGAATGTGCAGTACAGGAACATTTATGTTCGTCTCAAGTATTTCCAGGGCTCTCGCTTTTCCCCCAGCAGTCTTTTTGCACATATGCTAAGGGACACTGACACACGAAAATATTTTCTTGCAAGTAGCTCTGTCCTACATTAAGAATGCTCTCAGGGAGAACTGGAAAAAGTGAACTGATTTAAGTTAAAAAGAAAATTAATAGGTTCAGTTCAAATTAATGTTGTAAGTGTTCAACTTATAACATCTGTTTCTCAATTAGCTGTAATTGAGAAAGCCACTTCCCATATCAAATCCTAAATGATGGCTTCACCAGTAGTATTTGTTTCTTCCTGATAATATCCTGGAAAGCCAGTGCTGGCATCAATCAGTGCATTCTTATTCAATACACCCATTTGGAAGCCGATTCCAATACCGTTCTGTGATACAAACGAATGCAGCCATCATTTGTGTATTGAGCTTACAAGAAAACACTCTGCTATGCTGAACAAACACACAGTCCTCCCACAGATATGGATCTTTTGTGGACTATAATGCTGTGTGGGAATCACCTCCCACAGTAAACATGGAAAGAACTGCATTTTAGGAGAACCTTGCTTGGAATCACACACTGTGCATCAACATTTGAGTGACATAAAAGGACAACATTTGTCCTCTGAACCAAGTCTGTACAACATTATTATCCTTTGATCTCAATACTTAACTTCCTTCTGATTACTTTCATGTCAGTCATATTGTGCAATCTATATCAGCTCCTGATCAGAGACAAAATACTTTTAAGCCACAGAAGGAAACCCAGAAGGTGATTTAATTGCATATATTTTTCATTGGTTTGACAAAGAGAAAGGGTCTACAAAGTGAATATTTATATTGTGCTAGGCCAGTGGTTTACAAGAACTGTATGAAGGTACTGTTTGTCTTTAGCTTTGTGTCTACACTAATTTCAAAGTCACTACAAACTTTCTCAACTATTCCCTAGTGCAAGTTTGTACATCTTTATAATACCTTCAGAATAATTTATCACATAGTACAGATTCAAAAAAAATCATTATCCTTTTGATCTAAAAATCCTTATATTTCATCTTTAATACATTCTTTTGAGAAAGACTTTCTAGAGAATTTGCCACGTATGTTTTATTCCTCCAAGGCATCAGCAACACAGAGTTTGATGAAGGCTTTAAGGAATGTCTTATCCCATGTACAAAATTGTCTGAAAAGTTGGTGCTTGTCAAGTGACAGTCTTTTCATGGAGAGAAATTAAACACTACTGAAAACACACAAGTCTC
This sequence comes from Tiliqua scincoides, assembly GCF_035046505.1. Taxonomy (NCBI): domain Eukaryota; kingdom Metazoa; phylum Chordata; class Lepidosauria; order Squamata; family Scincidae; genus Tiliqua; species Tiliqua scincoides. Next base: position 173,295,828 of record NC_089822.1, on the reverse strand, counting down.
AGGAATGTAAAAAAACAAAAATCACACACTAAACACATTTTTTTTTTTCAATGTTTAAAGGTACTCTCCAATAGTCTGAAGGAAACTTAGCTTCTTGAAATGCTTCTCTTTTATTCATGGTGTATGAATGCAACACTAAATAAATATGGGTTACCAATTTGTATTCATTGAGTTCATGTTTTTCTGCAGTTGGAAATGGTAGCTTTTTAACCAAAAGAAAGAGAAAAAACAGTCACTTCTGTGGCAGGCTTTTCCTTCTAGTATTCTTTGGACAAAGCAGAATGTCTGAAGGCCCAATGCTATCCAACTTCCCAATGTCTGTGCAGCTGCAATGCAGCCCCAAGGAAAGGGAACAAACATTCTCTTACCTGGAGGAGGCGTCCATGACTGCCCCCCTACTGCAGGATGAAGCACATGCCCTCTTGGCATGGCTGCACCAGTGCTGGAAAACTGGATAGGGATAGGGTTTACAATGTCAGAGTAATTAGACTGACATTGACTGCATGACTTCCTTTCATCTCCAGCCAGAACAGTGTGAATTAAAGTTAGTGGAAGCAGCCTTGGGTGTCAATGGCTTCTGATACTTCTGAATGACCTGGTTTGGGTCCAGAAAAAGCTAACATTTTTGGACACTTCTTTAAAAGATTTTTTTAAATTATGTTCAATTTACCTCAAATTGCATGACATTAATCACCTAATTTTAATAAAATACTATAAACTACAGAACTACCAAAAATATCACTGAGAAAGTGTGAGAAAATTGCAGCCTTTGAAGTTTACAAAAAATTAATGTTGAATTAATATGAGAGAAAAATTTAAAAAATAATAACATACCGTTACTGTTTTTTAGGTTCTTACTATTCTGGAGCACTTCAACAGCGTTCACTTGTAGGGATATAAAGCCATCTGTGCACTTAAGGCAGACTCTGAATAAAGTTTTTATCACCACTGAACTATTCTTGATGGTTGTGTGACCCAAGTCTCTAGTGCAGGGGTGCTCACACTTTTTTGGCTGGAGAGCTACTTTGAAACCCAGCAAGGCCCGGAGATCTACCAGAGTTTTTTTACAATGTTCGCGCCATCATAACATATAACATTTATGCGTACAATGTATGTTGGTGTACCTTGCATAACCGCATGAGCCAATATTGCACAACACAACATAATTAACTATAAACATTTTTTGTAATTACTTGAGTTTACTTTGATGACTTGCACTGAAGTGAATCAGCCAAGGATGCATAGTCCGGACAGCAGCTGCTGACAGCCAGCCTCAAGCACACTTCCAAATGTTTATCAGTGTGGCTTACTGCCAGGAAAGTGTGGCCAGAATGGCAGCCTAAGAGCCCAATCCTAGGCAGGCCTACTCAGAAGTAAGGCCCATTCTAGTCAAGTTCAGGCAGGGCTGCAGCTCTCGAACTTCCAGGCTCCCACCTGAAGCAGCGGCAGGACAGTGCCGTTCCACCCAAGCCGCCGAGGGGGTGGCGGAACGACCAAGTTGCTTGGGGGGAGAAGCGCTGGCGCGGGGGCAGTTCCTTCTCCCCCAGCCCCCCTCAGAGGGACGAGCCTGCTCAGCCGCGCTCCCCGAAGCAGCAGCAGGACAGTGCCGTTCCACCCAAGCCGCCGAGGGGGCGGCGGAACGACCAAGTCGCTTGGGGGGAGAAGCGCTGGCGCGGGGGGTTCCTTCTCCCCATCCCCCCTCAGAGAGACGAGCCTGCTCAGCCACACTCCCCGAAGCAGCGGCAGGACAGCGCCGTTCCACCCAAGGCGCCGAGGGGGCGACGGAACGACAAAGTCGCTTGGGGGGAGAAGCGCTGGCGTGGGGGGTTCCTTCTCCCCCAGCCCCCCTCAGAGGGACGAGCCCGCTCAGCCATGCTCCCCGAAGCAGCGGCAGGACAGCGCCGTTCCACCCAAGCCGCCGAGGGGGTGGCGGAACGACCAAGCGGAGGGCCTAACTGCCCTGCCCCTGCCCCAGGGTGCTGTCCTGCCGCTGCTTCGGAGAGCGCGGCTGAGCGGGCTCGTCCCGCTGAGGGGGGCTGGGGGAGAAGGAACCCCCTGCGGCAGCGCTTCTCCCCCCAAGCGGCTTGGTCGTTCCGCCACCCCCTCGGCGGCTTGGGTGGAACGGCGCTCTCCTGCCACTGCTTCGGGGAGTGCGGCTGAGCGGGCTCGTCCCTCTGAGGGGGGCTGGGGGGAGAAGCGCTGGCGCGGTGGTGGTTCCTTCTCCCCCCTTCGCGAGGCTCGTTCCCGGGGCTACTTCGAGGGCGATCGAGTGTCCCGGATGCGATGGCGGGCCAATCGGAAAGCTCCGGGGCTCTTTCCCGCCCCTTTCATTGATTGAAAGGGGCAGAATAGAACCCCAGAGCTCCCTGATTGGCCCGCCATTTTGAAAGGGGCGGGAAAGAGCCCCGGAGCTTCCCGATTGGCCCAGTGCCACCGAGTGTCCCGGATGCGATGGCGGGCCAATCGGGAAGCTCCGGGGCTCTTTCCTGCCCCTTTCAACATGGCAGACGGGAGGCTCGGCGCGCGATCGACCGGATTTTGCTTCGCGATCGACCGGTTGATCGCGATCGAAGTTTTGAGCACGCCTGCTCTAGTGTTTAATATTATCGTATCCAGGGCCTCTTCCAGCTGCCTCTATTCCATCTGGGAATCAAAAAGGAAGACGCTCTGTGTCCCTATCAGCAAGTCCATAAAATTCAGCCTTGATCACAGATCCTGAGTGTGAAGAGGATGATAGTTCAGAGCTTCTTGCTGCTGTTTCTACATGTGCAGCAGAAGAAATAAGCTATTTTTAATATTGTGTGCATCTGTAGTTACATGATGCTATTTAGTACACTACTAACAGCTCAATACTAATCAACTTTCCAGTGTCAATAGAGCTGTGCTAGCAGGGCACAAACTGCATTCTGTGGAGGGGGCAGACATGAGGCCTCTTCATGGGAACATTTGTTCCCTTGCCTTGGGGCTGCATTGTGGCTGCATCGGAGCTAGGAAAGGTGCTAGGTTAGGACTGGACTGTAAATCAAGCAAACATTTAGGTCAAACTTGCCACTCAGTAAATCAGCAGGACTGACAATAAACTAATCACTCAATCCTATCTGGGATTGGGCAGGCAAGTACTGGATTTACAACAGCAGAACACAGTGGCTTAAATCAAATGGTTTTATGCTGGAGCAGCACAAGTAAGTGTGATGGCAGCAGGGTAGAATGGGGAGGGGAAAGAACAGGGGTTGACTTGGCAGGTCAGCTGAGGCAGACTGAGTGCTGTATTAGCAGGACTCACATATTACTGGTATCCCAACCCCATCTAATTTCCTTTCTGCTGCTGTTACACACCTCAGACTTACACCTACTAAATGGCAGAGGTGGATCTGTGGAGACCCATGGGAGTGGTAGAGGCTTTCTGACTGGAGACCTATCTCACTCTTCTCTCCTGTGGATACAGTGCACACTCCCATTGGTGCAACTGCACTGGTGTGAGAATTTGGGTAGCACTGTGTTGAAAGATGTCAGGACCCGGAAAGCTGTAAGGCCCATCACTTCTCTCAGCAGTCTTTTCCTTGAAGTTGGTGCATGAGGGGGGAAAATGCATCTCAGGGTGTAATGATTACACCTTGTCATCTGACCAAAAGAGTTATAATGGGGGGCTACGAAGTTCAGATGAAATTAATGCCAATGCTTGGGCTCTAAACATTGATTCTATGTACACACAAGGGTTGTTTTTTGTTTTTTTATGAAACCTCCTTCCTTGTACAGGCCTCTGTATTACCTATAATACTGTTCCTAAAAGTTCAGGACATCACCGAAATGACCATGTGGAAGCATCATTGTGAATGAGAAAGTGTTTTGGAGAAAGACTGCTTATCCAAAGTATGCTGTCTTTGGGATTTTTGAAATGGAAAGGCTGGGCATAAAATTTTAAAATAATTACTTCAGTGTTCCTGAAATGAAATAAGAAAAACAATAAATATATAAGCCTGTTCTTCAAACAACAGGATGCTGACTGGTACAATTTCTTCTGCAGTGTCTTCCTTTCTTTCAGAATACTAAAAGAAGCATGTTTAGTTTGCATTATGTAAATACAGTTAATGTAATGGATCAACTGATAAATCAATGCAGATGGAGAGCAGATTGATAATTATAATTAAAAATATGCAAAATGGAACACAGGAAAATTAATAAGCTTTATTTGCAAAAGTAAAAGAATGTGGTAACATCTGATAAATATTTTTAAATGAGCAATTACAAAGTAAAAAAAAATACTATGCAATGCTAAACTATTGTAAGGGAAGGAAATTGCTAGTATCAATTAGGACAAAAAGGACTTATTGCCAGGTAAGTATGCATAGGATTGGGCTGTAAAAAAAAACCACAAGAAAATTACATATAAGCAGCACACATAAATATGCAAACACAGTAAAAAATGCAATATTTGGCACTTGATAATCCAGAAAGTGCTATTAACCAGCTGAGCAATCTCACCAGCCCCAACTTTTGGTTTGCAGCCTGCTGATGACTACAGAAGCTGCTGTCATTCCCAGTGGCTCCACACTGAACCAGCAGTTTCCCAGGTGAAACTAACAGCTTTGGCAGTGTCTTCAGTAAAACTGAGTTACAGGGTAGTGTCCTGACTGAAACTGACAGCTACATCAATGGAATTGTACTGATGCTGGTTCCAGAGATGCCTGATATTGCAACTTTTACTGCATACAGTTTAGGCTTTCAGCGCCCTACCTGAATCAGGGCAACTATACATTATGTGAAGAAGGACTATGAGCACAGAGCAGTAGAGTACATATATTCTGCTACTACTATATCTCCGTTGCAAAGCACCTCCTTTGCATGCAGAAGTTCCCAACTTCAGTCCCTGGCATCTCTAGGTAGAAGTGAGAAAAAAAAATCATGTCTGAAAATCCTGGATGGCAATTGACTATCTGTACTGAATATATGATTTGCATGGGCCAATGGTTTGATTCCATATAAGGCAGATTCCTATGAACCCATGCAAAAGTGGACCTTGTGTATGCGGTTCTTATCATGATCTAACAGCTGCGGCAAACAAAGTTAGAATTCCACTGTTCAGTTGTCTGGAAATAAGTGAAGGTTCTGTGAAGTGAGTAGGTGATTCAGTTCTGCGTGGTTCCATTTTGACCTGTGGAGCCATGCAGTCTGTCCAAGGCTACCCTCATTGGGCACTACAGATGGATATCTGCTGGTGTGGCCAGTTGATTGAAATGGGGTGAAGCCAGGTGAGGCATCAAGCTTCAAAAGTAGCAAGGCAGAAGAGGGGGATAAAGGGGAAGACGCAGGAAAGGAGGAAAGAGGAACAGAAATGAGTGGAAGATGTAGAGAACAGAAGAATGGAGAGGCAAAGGATAAAGTTGGAGAAAGGTACAGGAAGGGGAAGAGGGACACAGTAAGGACTCAGAGAGATTGAGGGTGCAGAGGGAAGGGGGGGGAAGCAAAAGAAGAAGAGCCAGCAGTCAAAAGAGGGACCAGAAAACTGAGGAATAGGCAGGTAGGAAGATCTCAGGGCTAGAAGGAGCCAGTCTGGTAGAGGCCCCAACTCCAGATTGCCACATGAGGCAGGGGGACAAGGCCCCAGATGACTGGCCCCAGTGCTCCCCAGGTAGACCACTCCCAAAAGGTTCAGTCTGAAGGGGGTTCCCCCTGGGCTTGCCCTTTCCTCCCAGGCAATCCCAACTCCTTGACATGGAGAGCTTCGTGAAGGCCCAGCCATGCCACCCCAACAAAAGGAACTCAGAGGTGAAGAAAGGGGCGAGGACTGGAAAATATGTATACATATAAAGCATATAGTGTAATAAACCCTTCCTGCAACATTCTGGGCATTTTCTCTCCCCCAATAAATATAAGAGAGCCACCATTTTAAAAGGCTACCAAAGATCTAGCTTTTCAAAAAAACTATTTAGCTAACTTCCTTTTTATGTTTATATTAATAGCATGAATTAGAACAGTGTGTATGTGTTCTAAACTCAGTTAGTGTTTGATTTTTCTACAAGCACAACATTTTTCACTCTGGCTTCTCTTCATCATGCTCTTGCCACAGAAATCCCTTTCTTGCTTCTGTGAAACAGATAATCATGGTTGTGCAAAAAATGGAGGCTCCAGGACCAGAATATAGATCTTACTATGCTAGATAATCTCTGAGGTTTGCCAAAAAAATCACAAATACCTTGTGCGTATGTAATTGATTAGGAGGTGAATGGGGGTCGGTGGGTGGGTGGGAAAGCAGGGAACCACAATTCGGATGGCTGTTAGTGTATCTGCACTTGGGTTGTAATCAGTTCAAAGACTCCCAGAATAAGCTTATGCATGGCTACTCAGAAGTCCCATTGAGTTCAGTGGGACTTATTCTCAGGTGATTGTGTACAGGACTACCGCCTCAATCACTTACTCAGCAACCAAAAGAAAATAGCTTCTTCAAAAAAGACACCATAATGAAAAAATTATATAACCACAAATGTCCTTCTCACCATACAACTAATTATTTGTATTTTGACTATTTAGGTACTAGTATTTTCAGAAGCATATAAAAGAAAGAATACACAGTATCAAATAGTATCTCAAGTTGACAATTTGAATTTCTTTATCATTTTCAGAAATAGAATTTTCCTGCTGTAGCTCTGTCTGTCCTTTTATTACATTAATTAATAAATAAATGGTATATAAATAGTCTTAATAATAAATATTAATTCTCAAATGTTACATTTAAAAATAATTGTAAAAAATCACATTTGAATCAAAAGAGATATAAAATCTGCAAAGGTATTTTCTCCATTAATTAAGATACGATACATCTCTGACACCATTTTTTGAGGGCCAACCATGAAAGTTAATCCAATGAGGAAAAATTTTCCATTACCATTAGAGGGGGACAGACAACTGCTAGCCTTTAAACATTTCTGAGTGTGATTCATACCTCCAACAAATGATATTGTCTGTTTCCTATTGTCACACTGCTATAGTATATAGCATTATGCCCACACACAAGCTAAGGGTCTCAGAATCAACAGGGAACATATACCAAATAAAAATCTGTTCTGAAGAGACTAGCCTCCTGCATGTCCTTGTCAATCCTTTCCCATCAGTGGAAAGCTCCTGCTGTGCCTTTACATCCTTTGCCGTCTCAAACATATTAGTTTACAAGAGCATGTTTATTCAACCTTAGGTCTTTATAAAACATAACTGACAGAATCAACTTCCTTAAGTGACAAAGTCATAATTTTAACACCTAACAAAACTACATTCATTTCCACCTTTCATGGTCTTGACAGTCAAATACTAATGTCCTTTTGACCCGTCTTGCACCAAGGTTAGTAGGCATGCACTAGGCAACCTCTCAGGTAAGAAAACAGTTAGTAAAAAACAAGTCACACGCTTCCCTTCATTCTGATAAGTCCGTCAAAAAGTTCGCTTCATGCTAATAAGCCCTTCAAAAACATTTCAGCATGGCTTCATCAGCAGGGGGAAGGATAGTATTGAGCCCTGGTCAGCTTTCGCTATTGAGATGCATAGGGTTGCACTATAGCGACCCAATCTTATCTAAAACTAGCACAGATGGAACCTGCTTGTGGGAAGGCCAGAGTCATTCTGCATGCACCGGTGGAAGTCAGGAAGCCTGCAGTAGCAGACTAGCTTGGTGCAGGGGGTGGAATGAGGCAGGGAGTGGGTGGAATGGGGAGGAGATGGTGCAGGGGATGGCTAGTTGATGCCCAGGAGGTGTGGATTTGGTGGCAGTGTCCACTGAATGGGCTTATTGGGGTGAGAGAAGCATTCTGGGGTGGGGCTGGGCGAGGGACAGGCCCAGGAGGGGGGTGGGACTGGCAGAGGCTTCCTTCACTAGATTCTATGCCCTGTGTTGTGTTGCAAAGCCCATTACAGGGCTTCTCAAGTCTGAGCCAGCAAAATAGTGGTGCCTGGGGTATTGCAGGGTCTGGGGCTTTCCTCGGGAAAGGGGATGAAAGTCCCTTTCTCCCAAGAAGAGTTTCGGAGGCTTCCTGGCCCTGCTGGATACAGCAGTAGCCATTTTGGTGCCACTGTAAACGACGGTGCCAGGGAGGATAGGATTGGCTGTTATTCACCTAATTGGTCAGTGCTGAGCTAGACAGAACATGATCTAATACTACAAAGCAGTTGTATTCTCTGATTCTGATAAAACGACAATTTATTTTGACACTGAGAAAAAACATCTATGTGTGAAAGAGTGTTCATTTCTAGCATATACTAGATGTCTGTTGCAATAATGTCTAAATGGAACCTCAGGGATATTTTAAAATGTACATTTTCTGCTCCTTTATTACCAATCAACGAGGTCCAAGACACAACCGGTCTGCCCATAATTTTTCTCCTTTGTTCTTGATACATTAAGGCTGTAATCCTAACCACACTTTCCTGAGAGTAAGCTCCATTGAACAAAATAGGACTTACTTCTAAGTAGACCTGGTTAGGATTGTGCCCTAAGTGATGTTCATTTGTTATTTGTTTGAAAAGGAAAAGTGCAATTGCAAACCTATGACTATTTTTAACAACGAAGCTGTGAGAATCAAATATATAAATATAGCTCCATTCTTGTGACTTAAAAAAAAATAGACTAGGGTTTAATTGAATACTTTGTGATATTTCAGTATTGCTATCTAACTGAAAATAGCTTTATCAAAAAGTCTAAACTGATTTGGTCATCAGTGTACTAGCTTATTTACAGTTCTTACCATCTGGAAAATCTTCCTATATGATAGTAAGATGATACTGTATGTGAAATATGTATTCTGCTTCAATTTCCCAACACCATTGTATGAATCTTCATATTATAGACAACAGTGTTCAAAAAGTGGCAGTTCAGTGGCTGTGTGTAAAGAATTATTTTTTTAGGGTGCAATCCTAACCAACTTTCCAACACCAAGGTAAGGGCAATGCAGCTACAAGGTAAAGTATGTTTGTTCCCTTACCTTGAGGAGACCTCCATGACTTACAGCCAACTGCAGGATGCATCATATGCCCCATTGACATAGCTGTGTCAGTGCAGGCAAGTTGGAAATTTGGGCCTTAGTCCTTAACCCCATATTAGGGTTGCTAAGTACAGCTCTCAGGATCTGAAACTCAGATCCTGAGATGCAGGGGCGGACCTTGGTGGATTGTATAGGGATAGACTTTAGTGTACCTAAAGGGGCAGAGGAAGACACTTACATGGGAAGGGGGAGTAGAGGGAAGGGCAAATCTCCAACAGAAAAGAACCTGCCCTCTGGATTCTGGTCCTTTGCTCAAAGACTTTAGTCCTGTCGTGGGGGGGGGGGGGCTGGGAGAAAGACCTTCCTGCTATTGCCAGACAGGTATATGTAAAGGTAGGATGACAGAATAATGTCCGTCAGATTAAAGGTGAGCATTACAAATTGCTGAGCATCATATTGTAAACCAGGAAATTACGAACTTTGGTGAGGGCAATAATTTTTTTTTTATAGGCCTCCCCTGATTTCTCTAATATCACTCCCTTTTAACTTCTGAGAGATATTTTATCTGAGTAGAACTTTCTTCATTTGCCAGAATGTCACTTTGGGTGAAAACAAATAGCCAACTCCCACTGTGATCCTTTAGTGGTACTTAAGACACACTTTCATATACAGATGGCTTTACCCCACTAAAAATATGACATAACATTAATGAGACAATATGTATAATTTATTGAACAAAGGAGGCAATTAAATGACTGTTTCCCCACTGGTGTGAAAATGAATGGTTTTCTCAAATGAAACAACTGCAATGGATCCCAATTATAATCTGAATTCATTATTGATATACATATTCTGCTGATAAGAAAGCAACATACAATTTTGTATACTTGGCCTTCAGTGCCTTATGTAAAAAAAGAGTTTTGCATGGTAATTTCAAAACATTACTTTAGTTGACGAACATATTTCAAACCTAGTAATACTTCAAGCCTCATATAATTCTACTTTAAAATAGAATTCAATCTTACCAGCTCTAAAAGTGAAGAGGTATCCCTTAAGCCTGGCATATGAATTAGAATTAGCACCAGTGTTGAAAATATTCATGTTAGAGTGATTTATTGCAATTAAGCTTCCAGTAAGCTACTTGGAAATGTACAGGAAAGTGCCAAAATTGATTTAACACCAAAAGAAAATTGACAGTTTATTATTTTGAAGTGGAATGATATAATCTGTGATTAGCATTCGGTATCAAAATGCCAGTTTTTTTTAGAGCTGCTAAGTGTATTTAATACAGCAGCTGAACCATAGTATGAAAAAATCTTGAAGAACTTGAAATAAATTCTGTGAAATTTATTCATCACGAGTCCTGTTCACGTGGGCAGGTGCAAGACAAGAAAATTCCACTCTTGCATTTTTTTTTAAAAACATGCTGTGTGTCCTGTGTATTTGAAATTACACTGGGGAGTGCTTTTTTTTTTCTTCTTTCTCTTTTCCTAAAGTATAGATTCTTGTTACACCTCTCCAAGATGCGCATACCTAACAGGTTATTGATTTGGATCTGAAGGACACAGTGTTTATTATGTAGGAAACCATTGCTGGGCACAAGCGTGAGAAATTAATGATAGCTTTGTAAGTGTCCATGCTGTGGCACTGAACCAGTGGGGCACCTGTCAATCTATATGATAATACAGCTCCAAACTTTATAAAATCAGTGATGTGAAAACACATTGATTTTTTCTGATCTAACCAGGATTTTTCAATGAGGAAAAGCAAGGTGTTTACTAACGTTACTATTTCAGCATGTATAACTGTAATTTAACATGTGTCTACACACTTTACAGCTATAAATAAAGTACGAAGAAAGCTTCATATTCTCAATGTCTTTTCAAAATTAAAAAAAATAGTGTCATGTTCTACTGTGGCTTTCTAAATAAAAAGCTAACATTGATTTTTGTTATTTTTTTAAATAATTCTTTTTTAAAGATTTTTTTTATTTTGCCAAACTTTGGCTTCAATTCAACAACAGTCATGACAGGCTAGTGCAGGATGATTAGATGCCATAACCGCAAAAGAGGACAAGGCACCCCAAAATGTAGATCATTCAAGAACAATGTAGGACATGACAAGTAAAAGCTAAAAGCACTCGTATAGTGATGTGGTTAATTTAAACACAATATTACTTATTATTAAATTCGAAACTTTATTACATATAATTTATTAATTTCAAGGCTATTCACTGCCTGCAGGGCCTGCTCATAGGGAAAAGGAGAACAATTCTTTTCCAGGCCATGAGGCTAAAAAGAGAGGGCATGTCCTGGAAAAAGAGGATGTCTCATCACCCTGGGTTAGTGACTTGATATATGTTCACAAGCCAGTTCTGAGTTGTCATTTGTTGGCTAAGGGCCCAATCCTATCCAATTTTCCAGGGACGGTGCAGCTATGCCAATGGGGTGTGCGCTCCATCCTGTGGTGGGAAGGCAGTCACAGAAGTCTCTTCAAGGTATAGGAACATTTGTTCCCTTACCTTGGGGCTGCATTGCTGGAAAGTTGGATAGGATTGGGCCCTGATTTGACATGAGTCAAATTAACTGCATGCATAATAGAAAGTAGTGGCTAAACAGTGGATGGAATTAGTATGCCAAAATATATTTTGTAAATTCTTCCTCTTCTTGAGACAGCTTGCTCTCTGAACATTTCCTCTTTTTTCTTCCTTAAGGTTCTTAGTTATTATGACAATTGCTTCTTCCGCCTCGTGTCCCATCTCAAAATACTCCACTTCTTTAACTTCGCCGGACATCTGATCCATTCTTTTTTCTTCTCTATTGTTTATAATCTGTTCCTGCGAGTTTACAAGGGAGGAACTTATTTGCCCAATTTGTTCAGAAATTATGGACTGAATTCAAGAATAACAATGAAGAAGAAGAAAGAAAAATACAGGGGGCCCAAGAAATTCAATAGACTTAAGATGAAAAAGAAGAAAAAGAAGAAGTGGAAGAACCAGTTGGAAGACTAAGAGGGAACACCAATAAGATAGAGCACAAAGCAAGCAATAAGAAGAAGGTCAAAATGGTTGAATAATAAGTAGATTTTTTTTAATTATATTAAATTAAAATAGATTTAAATGAAAATTTGAAATATAAATATTGCGGAAATTAAGTGGTATTAAAATAAATATTTTATTAATTATATTAAATTAAAGTGGATGAAAAGGGAATTTGGAATATAAGTATTGTGAAAATTAAAGTGGTAATCATATAAAATAAATTAGATGGAACTGTAAATTTGAAATATAAGTATTGTGTAAACTAAAGTGGTATTAAGATAAATAAAAGGGTTATTTTTTAAAAGAGAAGGTAAATAAAATAAATTATAGATGTTTATTTTGGAGAAAATATTAAACCTGTATTTTGGGTTAATAAATATGTGGTGGATAAGCGAAGTATAATATTATTGTAATTGGAGATATTTGTTTTTAGATGTGATATTAGAAATTAAGAATTAGATAAGAGATTTTATTTTAGAGGTTAGTTTAGTGGTAAGAAGAATTTATAAGCAAAAATTTGAAGTTTTTTTTTGATTGGATAGTTATGGAAAATGATATATAATATGTTAGAAGAGATTGAAGGGGTAATACCATTGTAATCAGAGACTTCTTTTTTAGATGTGATATTAGAAATTAAGAATTAGATAAGAAAGATTTTATTTTAGAGATTATTTTAGTGGTAAGAAGAGTAAAAGTAAAGTAAAATTTGAATATGATGGGATAGATAAGATTAGAGGAAAAATATGGAATGTTAAAGTATTAATCAGTTGGGTTAATGAATATGATAATTTTTGTATTGATTAGTAATTTCGTTTGGATTAATGTTTGTTGTAATCGATGGCCACCAGCCTTGTGTGTAACCTATGTAGTCCTAACCCTAAGTCTATCCAATTTTCCTTACCTGTATCTGTAATAAATAAATAAAGCATTGTTAAAAAAAAATATATATATAACATATTTTAAAACCACATATACAAATATCAGTGCAAGCCTATGCAGTTTTTCAAAAGTAGGTTCCACTCTTTTCAGTGGGGCTTGTTTCCAGGTAACTGTGCATACGATTGCATTGTAAAAGGCTTTTCTAAAACAGGTTTACAGCTTTTGTATACCCAGTAGGTTATGGTGCAAGTTTATACTTCAACACAGATATGAAACCTTGCTTTGTACAAGGTACCATTATATTCTGAAAGGATCTTTAGTATAACTGTCCAGTTCCACCCCAGCCATCAAGTTTAAAAAACAAACAAAACCCTGTATCAGTAAAGTTAAAGGCCATGTTTTTATATAGATATGTGCTTTGTTTAACAGAGCGGGATTTCAGCTAATGCCAGATGTTGTTATTATTTAAATACAGTTAATATATTTAATTCCAGAATATTGTTGTTATCAGGTAAACAAATTTATCTCACACTTGAGGGCAAGAAGCTTGCTTTTTAAAAAAAGAACCCAATTTTCCTAGGTTTCTCGGAAGATCCCATTCATGTGAAAAAGAAAAAAAAAACTAAAAACCAATGCCTCTCCCAATACACTTGGTCTCTGTAGGTTGCTCACCTCTAATTGAGATTATTTTGGAATCATTTTTATTTCATGAAGCAAACTGGCAAATAAAACCTTTGACCCATGTTATACTGTTAATAGCTTGCACATTGTGTGTGTCTACAGATGTATATTAAGAAATTTACTGGAGAAAACAGGCCTACCGTTTTCTTCATCTGATTTATTGTCATTGTCAGAGTCAGTCAGGGTAAGGACAGAATTTTCACGACTTGCCAGACCGGAACTGCGCCTGGATTTAATCCCTCTCCCCCACAGTCGTATGGCATGCTCTGGAGACATTCCTCCCTCTGTGTCCGAGTCAGCGTCAGACCCGGTGCTGAGGGAATAGCCTTGATGAAGTATTCCTATGTCTGAGCAGTAGCCACTTCGATGGGGAGAGGGTTCACAAATTCCTAGTTCAGCAAGGGTGAAGTTAGTTCCTAGGAAAACAGGAGGGAAAAAAGGGGGAAATTAAAATCTATGAGAAGGCATTTAAATTTAAATGTAAATTTATTTGAAAATAAAGTAACAGACCTTTTTACCTTTCCATTCATGCAGAACTTAACATGTATTGAACTAGGTTGTGCAGCTATTGGCAAGGCTGTGCAGAAAGAGCAGTACAGCAAATGTGTAATCAAAAAAGACTTCTCAAGAACTGATGCAGTGCTGGTGCCAGGTTGCTAGAGGCCCTGGAGCACAGCCTCCAACATGCCTCAAAGCTTGTAAGCAGCACACGATGGAGGCCCCAGGACAATGCAGGAAGCTCTGGGGGACACTGCCATTTATAGATAAGGGTGCCAGGCGCAGCTGCCATCAAGTACTGGGGGAGAAGCCAGGGATTTGCCTGGCCTAGTGGGCCTTCAGATGGGCACAGCCCTTAGTCAGTGACCTTGACACCACCCTTGAATTGTATATGTAACTGCGAAAGTCTCATTATCTCTATTGTATGTTTCTTTTCTCTGTAATAATACTTTCTTTCACGAATCTTTTACATACTACTAATTCAGTGACTTCTAAAAATTATGTAAGAAGATGGTGGCCTATAATGACTGCTGAAGTGAATCACTAAAGGCTTGTGTGCTCATGTCACACGTAACCCTTGATTTCAAGAGTTTTACTGCTGCAAACATAATATTTAACAAGCGTAGCCATAATTTAAACAAATGTTTACCTTGGTAAAGAGTATAATGTAACACAGAAAGTAATATTAATTTAACTCAGGATGGACAATGTAATAGGTACCCAAAAATGAAAATTTTTATCTAGATGAGAATATGAAGAATACATAGCGGGTACAATTTATTTTAGCTTATTGATATTCAAGATACATCTTGGCCACTTGGTCAGAAAACTGGACTTTTCATTAAAACTACTGTTTTTTAATTACTTTTTCATTTATGCCCACACACAATAAGTATGTGTGTACTCATTTTACACATAGTTGGATTGCACTGGATTCAGGAGACAGTTTGAGTTTGACCAATCTGACCAACTGACTGTGTAACACAGATGAACGTTTCTGTTTTGATATGAGTTTAATAAAATTTTTCTGGTTCCTCCTGTATCTTAACATTAATTATAATGCTAAAGTCAAGATATCTACAGCACGGCTTTGACCATAAGAACCACAAGTGCTGTTCACCTAATACGCCATCTTCTCCACTGCTGTTCTCAGTGGGCCCTGAAAACCCAACCCTGAGGACCTTGGAAATAGTGTGGAATACTGGATAGGTTGCAGATTAAGGGGGAAATTGTGGATATCCCTTCATGTCAGTTGAATTGCCTTTTCACTTGTGCTAATTCCAAGTTTATTTGTCTAGCTCAGTATAGCTGTAACAAATTGAATTTGTTAATTATGTTTTTCCTCCATTTATACAAAACACACAATAGTTGAGCTGGTCTTCTCTGAAACATTCTTATTCATGAAGTGTACACAAGCACACTGCAAATAGGGTAAAAAAAAATACAGAGAACAACACAGACAATATGTTATGTGGAAAATCAGTATTCAGAATGCAGTAGGTGAGCTTTACAACAGCATAGAACACTTCCTTGAGGTAAATGTTCAAGAAAACAAGTCAAAACAAATGTTCAGTCTCCCCCTTCCAAGCTCAAAGACCAACATACAGTGACAGTCATGGGAGAGCGCTGGAATGGTTTTCTTGTTTTATTAAAGTATTTACTTCTTTTATCAAAACTGTAAGCCACTTTGAGGACTTATGTCAAAAATACAGAAATAAAACGTGTGTCACACTTTCAATGGCTGTCAGGGAGGCATGGTAATTCTATTCTTCAATAACGTGTGTGTGTACACGTACATATCTTTCAAGCTTCATATACACATACAGTGGTTCTCAAAGTATGAGATGGACCCACCTGGACAGGGGTGTAAGATACCATAGAAAGTGGACACAAAATTCCAGGGAAGGAAAAGAATCACGCAGCAGACAGAACCAAAGATACTTTCCCCTCAGCAGCAGAGGTTTAGTGTTGCAGCCACCAATATTGCCATGCTAACCAGGGAAGCTGCAGAGATACAACAGACATACTGAAGTTTCTGGCCATATCAATTTTTTTCCCTCCAGACTCCTTGCTGGGCTGGCTGGATTCAGGAGAGAATTTGACATTTTCTGTTCTAGCCCCCTTTTAATGCTAGTGTCAGATTACTGCCCTAGACAAAATTCCCCACACTCAGAACAGGGATCTGCATTTGTGTGTAGTTTTTGAGCACTTGCCGGTCAAAAGTTTGCTGCTAATATGTTATGGCAGGGGTGCCCAAACCCTGGCCCAGGGGCCACCTGTGGCCCTCAGGGACTCACAATCTGGCCCGCAGGGAGCCCCCAGTCTCCAATGAGCATCTGGCCCTCCGGAGACTTGCTGGAGCCCATGCTGGCCTGACGCAACTGCTCTCAGTGTGAAGATGACTGTTTGACCTCTCGCATGAGCTGTGGGACAAGGGTTCCCTCCACTGCTTGCTGTTTCACATCTGTGATGCAGCAGTGGCAGTGAAGGAAAGGCTAGCCTTGCTTTGTGCAGGGATTTTTATAGGCCTTCATTCATTCATACAAGTTCCATCTCTAATATATTCATTTATGTAAATTTATTCAAATTTGAAATGCAAATTAATTCGGCCAACAACAGAGTGTCAGAGAGATGATGTGGCCCTCCTGCTAAAAAGGTTGGACACCCCTGTGTTATGGCAATCAGAAGTAAAGAATGTTTGCCATTCTCCACCACCATAATGGGAGTGTGAGCATTCTTCTCCTGGCAGAATCCTGGCATCCCACTGGAGAAGAAGTGGCATTGACAGATTGACTCCCTCCCTCTTAGCAGCTTAGTGCTCCTTGAAGTTTTGATCACCATCCACTTGCCCATTCAGTCTAAGATTAGATGGTTCCCTTAGGGAGCAGGTAGGAACTTTTCTGCTGTCCACATTATTGAACTTGGTATGTGGTTTTGTTTGCCTACCCTAGAATGTATTATATGAGTGAGTCTGCTTCAGCCCGGGGCAATCACATCTGGCAGGCACAGTGCAGATAGGAAGTAGGAGTAGGGTGTTTTTGGGGTGCACCCTGAGGTAAGCAGGAGTTTAAAGGAGAACCAGTACAGATCCCTAGATAGTATATGGCTCATTGAGGCTGGCTGGTAATCCCTCCAGCTTAGATTGTAAAGTCATCCACAAAGGCTTTCCAAGTTAGGGAAGTTGGTACAATTCAGCTTCCTTGACTCCTGTAAGGTTGGTGTAGAGAAGCTCAAACCATCTTGGTCAGGATCTTGGAGTCAGAATGGATATGCCCAAAACAGGAATAGACAATGGTTTGCTGCCTTCTCCAGGTTAGAGGCCCACACTAAAGCTGCCTTGAGGGCCCTTAAGCAGGATGGAAAGGTGAGGTATAAATTTCTTAAATAGAAAATAATAATAAATAAAGGCTGGCTGGTAGGGCTGTGGTAAGGCCATGGTAGGCTGTTATACAGCTTTGGCTGACTTCATTCAATAAATATGACCCAATTTAATATTCCAAACACCTTATCTTGTGTATTTATTGAAGTATGTGAGGGCAACAGAAGGGCACCATGAGTTCAAAACTTTACATTACAATTCCTGTAATGTTGATCATTTATTACATCCATTTTGCAGAAGTGATACATGGAAAAAAAAATGGGCATGCTAACAAATTAGGGTCTCCAACAAAGAAAATGATACTTTCATTTTAGTGAAAAATCACAGATAATGTTTTTCTTTGATATCCATGAAGCAACAGATAATGTGCAGATACATACAATTGACCAGGACTCTCCAAACCCCAGGCCACAGGCCAGATCCAGGCTTTAGGAACAGCCCCCCCCCCCCGTGGTCGGCACTTATCATTCCGCCACTGCGTCGTTTATTTTTCAACTTGATTGCTGCACAGGGACACTCCAGGCAGTTGTTTCTGCCCAGGCATTCTTCTGCACAGCCTGTGGGCCACTGGACAATAGACACAATTGCCCAGAGCATCCCTGTACAGCAATCAAGTTGAAAAATAAGCAATGCGATGGTGACATGGTAAGCACTGGTCAGGACAGGGAGAGTTTCTCCCAGTTTGGAGACCACGGCTATTGGCCAAAGAAGGTATGATAGTTAATCAGGGCTGAATTTGTTTAAGATACTAGCCTTAGGGCCCAATCCTATCCAATTTTCCAGCACCTATGCAGCTGCGATGCACCCCCAAAGTAATGTTTACTCACCTTAAGGAGGCCTCCGTGACCGCCCCCCCCACAGGATGCAGCACACGCCCTATTGGCACAGCCGCATCAGTGCTGTAAAGTTGGATACAGTGTGTTTTAGTAAGAGAGTTTGGATCTGTGATATATTTACTGCTAAAAAAGAAGTATGCACTTCTTTCACCCCTTAGCAACCATACCCTGACACAGAAACATATTTTTTATTACATTTTAGCTGTTGCTTTTTTTCAGACACTTTCCTCCATCAGCACCCCAGCTTTGCCATCACATTTAATACTGTTGTGCAAATTCTGACACTTGTGTACATACACATTATTTTCATGTGTCTCTCTTGTCCTTTTAATTATATCATTTCAAACACTGCAAAAACTAAGTTTAGGTTTCCTCTGCGTGTGCATCATTTTTCCATCCACACACTAACCCCCTCCCACCCCAAGTCCATTTGTATCACAGGCACAGTTTCTTTTTTAGGTTGTTTTCTCCCTTTTATCTTCCATTCTCTAGTCTTTGTGTTGTCCCCTTGCCTTAAGTTGATTTGTTTAAAGAAGTCTTCATAGCTACTGAGTAACTTCTTAGGAAATGCAAGTCAATAAAGAAAGGTTTGAACACTGATGCCAAGCCCCAGGGTGAGGAGGAGAAAAACTAGTCTGTGCCTGGTTATTTGGAGGAGTAAGAAAGAAGAGAATGGGTTAGTCAGAACTGATGTTGTATGGAGAGACATTGACAAGGGGCATCCATCAAAGGTGAGGCATCATCTGCAAAGTGAGTAAACTAACAGGTACATCAGTACTAATACCAAAATATATCTGTTAAGGTGGCAGGCAGCCCAATCCTGAGTCGCCCAACAGGTGAGGTTGCAGCAGTGCCAAAATGACTGCTGCTGCATCCTGTACGCTCAGCGGGCAGCAATGGCGGCTCCTCGGGAGAAGGGGACAAAAGTCCAGCAAAGTTCAGCAATGGGGCTACTCGATTCTATGGCAACTCAAGGGTCAGCACAGAAATAAGAGCCAGTGACGTTTCTGGGGTTTGCGTCATCCAGTGCAGGAGGCCAGCGCGTCTCCCCCATGATGGACCTCCTCCTATGCATTGGGTGGGGCAACAACCTGGGTGGTGGGCATGATGATGTAACATTGCCCCAGCCCCACTGTTTTTCTGGTCATATCTTTTGACAGAATAGAGATACAGGTTGAGTCTCATTATTCTAGAGGGTTCTGTTCCAAGATTTCACCTGGATGGCAAAAAAACGCACTATAGCAAATCAATTTAAAAAACAAAGTTTCTTTGCTCTGGTGATTTAAAAACAGCCTTGATGACCTTTGTAATGCACATAGAGGCCATCAGTCTCTCTCCAGGTGCTTAGGCTTCACTAGGAGGCAGCAATCTCTCACCAGCAGCCCCAGCAAGGGGGAAAGAATGGAGAAGGTGTTAATTGCAGCCATTTAGCCTTCTTTCACTTGCTCAGGGGGAAGGGAGGAGTGAAGCCTGCAGAGAGAATGATTGATGGATTGTCAGCCGGATACCCTCTCCGTCATTATCAACTGTTTTCCTTTAATTTAAAGGGCCCTTCTCATTGGCTTTGAGATAGAAAAATCTGTGGATATTTAGGTTATACCTGTAATCACTTGTGTGACTGTCTCTCTGCAACAGTAAAAAACAGCTTTTTAAACTATGATTTTAAAGGGGTGCATTTTTCCCTTTCTCCAGGGATCAGCACATTCCTTTTCATTTGCAGGGGCCATTCGTGTTGAATCAAATCAGTGTATAAAAAAATCTGTGTATAACAAGGCTGGACTTGTATTTCAAAGCTGTTTGTTTCATTGCATTCTGCTGTAAATTACGCATCAAATGGTATATAACTTTATGTTATTATTTCTACAAACCACGATTTCCACAATTTTGATTACTAGTGGTGTCACCACCACCACCACCACCTCGAAGGTATCACCTTACTAACAACTTATTGCAGTGGTTCTCAAACTTCTAGCACTGGGACTCACTTTTTAGAATGACAAACTGTCCAGGACCCACTGAAAGTGATGTCCTGGCTGAACTTGACCAAATTATCATCAAGGAAATTATCATAAAGGAAATTAAAATAAAAATTATAAATTAAAGTAAAACAATTAAGTAAGGGGAAGCTAGCCCTGTTCTACCAAGTGAATTTTCTCTGTAGCCTGCCTGCAATAACATGCCCCTCCCCCAAAAAAATCAGTAAGATTTTCAGCCCTACCCAGTGTCCAGTTCAATTTAAGTTCTTATATTTAAACCATATCACTGTCAGGACCCACATAGCTTTACAAGTCTCAAAAAGAAGATAATTCACCTTACCCTCCCAAGCCTCTGTGTTATTCTTTTATGGGGTGGGATGGCTGCCTTCTGGGGCATGTGTTGAGCTCCACTTTCCTCAGATTGGGGCCATTCTGGTGACCTCTTTGCCTGACCTGACCATGCTTTCCATAGGGCTCAATGCATTTGCCAGCTTGGAGGGAGGGACTTCCTTCTGGAGTGTTTTTAGGGGCTGTGTTCATCAGATCGAGACCATTCTGGTGTTGTTGGATTCCTCACAGCCTGCCCTTTCCAAAGGACTAAGGCAAGTTTGCCTACTCACGAGTAAACATGAAATATGGTTCAGTTTCACTTTCCATAGGGCTCCATGCATTTAAGACAGTTACATTTTTGTTTTCTAGTTTTTTGGCCATAACATTAAATAGCATGGAGATATTTCACTCTGGTTTTTTCATTGTATTCTGCTGTAAATTCTGCATCAAATGGTATATAACATGATGGTATTATTCCTACAAACCACAATTTTAGCAATTTCACTCCCCCTAGTGCATGTCAGTCCCCCAGTCTGTGTCACTTGGTGCAGGCTGCATCCCCCCTGCGCCCCCCTAGTGATGCCGGCCCAACACAGAGGCTCAGGTTCCGGTGGAGTCCCGCCTCCCTCCCCGGCACATCTCCTCTCAGCCCTGTCCCCACCCTCCCTCTGCCTCCCCCTGCACCAGAATGCCTCCTCCCCACCTCCCCCCACACCCCCACCTACCTCTCCGCTGCCCGGCTGTCCGTGGGACTGCCAAGTGTCAGAGCACTGGTGCTTCACCAGTGCTAGCCCAGTGTCGGCCAGCAGTGAGCAGGTGCACACTGCATAGGATTTGGCCCTTATTTATTAGTGTCTGAAGGACATAATGAAAATATAATGAATGCTCTGTTTTTGAGTGATCTAGAAATGAACATTTCCAAGAAGAAAAAAATACAGAAAGAAGTTTAAAACGTACTGTATTCTTGTTTGTTGGTAAAAAGCAAACAAACACAATCAAATTATGAATGTGTAAACTTACGTAAATAAGCTGGTTTACAAATGCGGTAACATATTTTAATGATAAGCTATAGAGTTTAATAGCCTTAAAATGCCCAGATGTTTACCCTCTAATTATAATTTTATTTTGACATAAAAAAGTGTAATACTTGATGCCAAAAATGAACTTAATGACTCCTCTTGTTATGTTTTGTGTGATCACTGGAACTATAATGAAAGGATTTGCAGATAAAAAGCATGCTTTTTAGTCATTTCTGCTTTTTGAAAATTAAATGCTTGGCAAAATGCACGTGGCTCCCATAGATAAGGCACTAACTATTCAAACAAACTGAAATATGCATCAGAACTGAAATGGCATCATCTGACCCAAGCCAATGGTTCTCCCGTTCCTGTGTTCAATGTAATCACCAGCAATATAACTGAATAGGTCAAGCCTGGCTTACATCAAGAAGTATAGAACATCCAATGTCAATTCTAAATCTGTACTGTTATCTATGTCTGGAGTATTTCTTGTACTTGTGAATTATCTATATTTAATGCTCCTAGAATCTCAACTATTCCCCAAAGTTGATATTCCAGTGAACTTTTATACTCGTATTCCAACTCATTCATTTATACTTTCTCAAGTTTTGGAAGAATATGTAATGAATGTTGGCACAGAACCTGCAATTTATGCAGCCCACAATCTAAATACACTGATTATGTATAGAAAAGGAATGAACATAACATGGAAACCAAAAAATAAATTTAGAAGACCCAGATTTAAAAACAGGTGCAAGTCTGAGCTAAAGAGATTTATTTTTTTTCTTCAGAAAATAACAGTACCTTGGACCTTTCTAAACCAATCATATGTGTTACAAGCAAGGAACACAATACAGACCTAACATATTTAGGACTAATTAGCATGTTGTTTTTAAAGTAAGACATGAAATTAGACAAAAAATTTTGAAACTAGAAAATTTACAGAAGGATTTGGAGAAATATGTGACAAAGAATGAATAAGAACTAGATACACTGGAAACCTACAAAGTATAACCTAATTATCCATGGATTTTTCTCCCATGGTTTTATCTCAGCACCATGAAAAGGGCCCTTTAAATTAAAGAGAAAAAGTTGTCCAACAATAGCCTCAACACAGGAGAGGGCAGCCAGCAGTCAATCCATCAATCATTCTCTCTCCAAGCCTTTAGAACAGCTTCACTTCAACCCTTCCCTTCCCCCTGAGCACGCAAAAGAATGCAAGTGATTATCACTTCCACTTTGCATTCTTTCCCCTTGCTGTAAAGGTAAAGGAAAGGGTTGCTGCCTCTAAGTGAAGTCTTTCTAAGTGTCTGAAGAGAGAATGATTGGTTGATTGTCTGCCTGATGCCTCTGTCCTGCATTAGAACAAGGTTGTTTTTAAATCAATCAGCAAAAGGACATTGATTTTTAAATGGATTTCCTTTAATACGATTTTTGAGGATGTAAGGCATCCATTTGTTAAAAATGTAAGGCAATGATAATGGTTTTGTAGTTGAATATGGAGAAATAGTGAAATAATTTGAAAAGTGCAATAGAAATGTATGTCAATATAGCTTCTGAAGGAAGTGAAGTAAGGGATTTTTATGTAACACCTAAATACCTAGACTGGCAAGCAGCAATGAAGAATTTCTTGATTTGCCAAAAATTTAGGTTGAAAAAGAAATAAAGCATCTTAAAAATAAGAAAGGAAAAAACATAGTGTGGTGTTTTTAAGTGCTTAAGCAGAAGCACACAGAAAGCCTTGGTAATATGGCAATGGGCAAACCCCCCCCTTTTGTTACGGCAAACAGGGGTGCTAGTTCCCAGGCTGAAGTGTGACAATAGCTGATATAGCACTCTGAGAAAAGAGCACCCATTGTTCCTTTGTTCTGTATGCAGTTCTAATGTGGCTTTATCTGAGAACTGAATGTAGCTGTTAATGTTGCAAGTACAATAAAAACGCAGGAGGAGGCTAGTAGAATCAGCTTTTCTCTCTCTCTGCTTTGAATCTAAAAGTCTGTCTCTCGTCTCTTCCTTGGCTCCTTGATTCTTTCCTGCACTTATCCAGCAACCTAGCCCGGGGGCTTGGTTACTCCCCCAAGGGTCACTGCAACACATAGCTCTAGCTCCAGATCATTCAGCATGTGTTTAGCACAAACAAACAAAAATCAACCACAGAAATAAGTGGGTTGAATCCTAATCTTGCTGTCCTTCCATGCAGAAGGAGAGCATGGAAGGAGAAGGAGAACTGGCTTCATGGAAGTGGCTCTTCAGTAAGTGAATAATATGTATTAAACACACATAATATGTGTGACTTCATCACATATGCGTATGACTATGGCCCCAATCCTATTGGGGCCTTGTGCTGCTAAAACTAGTGTTCTGGCAGTGCAAAGCCCTTTATGGCAATGAGAACATGTAGTCATCGTTCTGTACTTTCAGGCCACTGCTGTGCCTCCTGAAGCTCCATTTGTGCTGGTAATTTGGTGGTGGAGGTGTGTTGAGAGGGGGGCTGGGGCAAGGAGTAAGGGGGGTGGATTCCAGAGGCAGTTACTTGAACCAAGATCCTATCGCCTCTCTCAGGCTGCCTCACCCCTTTTCTCTCCTTGGCTCTACGCCTTCCAGAAGAGGAAATGGCAATGTTGGAAATGTCATGAAGATTTTCTAAGGGCACAGTCCTAACCAGGTCTACTCAGAAGTAACTCCTATTTTGTTCAATGGGCTTACTCTCAGGAAAGTGTGGTTAGGATTGAAGCCTTCATCTCTGCACAACTGAATACACAACCTCACACAGCTTATAACTGGCGAGGAGGGTAGTTGTCATATGGAATTAGTTGTCTTGAGGTTATTATTGGAGAAGTTCAGATGTGGGCTTACATCTTTGTTGATCATGGCACTTTCTGAATTCAGAGTCCTTGTTGTAGTTTTATTTGTGAAGAGAAATTTGACAGAGGCAAGAAAAGGCCTAATTTCTTTGCTTGCCTTTTCCTCCTTCTCGGCTGAATTGGTAAGGCTGAATCCTTATTCTAGGTATATACTAAGACAGCTTCCAAAGAAACACCAAGATCTCCTTCCTAGTAAAGGGAATGACTATGTTTGAAGTGGATCTGGCATCAAAACCCCAGAGTCAGAGTTTTCTTAGCTACATTGTTAGAAGCTAGGATTCTGGTTTTCAGTAGTAAAACCACTAGAGAAGAGTCAGTCAGCAATGCTGAATAGAGAGAATCCTTCCTGAGCTTATCTCTGGGAGCTTTCAACAGGATATCATTTTCTAAAATTTCATTAATCCATGTTGTAGGAGGATCTCCCAAACAGATATCATAGAATAGGCTGAGATGAAAGAAGCATTGAAGTCCTTGCAAAGGGTGGCCTCTGCTCTCCTGTTGTGCTAATCTATCAGTAATTCATCTGTGTCTGAAGGGAGCAAAGCTCCAGTAACTGGAGCATCCACCTTGGGAACCCATAAATCTTGCATAATGACGTACAGCAAATAAAATTTTGTCACAGAGGGGATGAGATTTAGCTTTATGGGATTTCTGCCACTGTTTATTGGCGTATCTCCATCACTTTGGTCAAAAGTTTAGGAAAACATTCAAGTGGAAAAGTTTTGACATGAGCAGATTGTCAGGTCTATGTTCTGGATAAGGCAGAAACACAGCCAACAAGGTGGTTCAGGAACAGGTGCAGATTGCTGGAGTCAGCAGGATCAGCAAACACCTGTGACTGCCTCACCCTGGGTGTGGCTTAGCCTACACTGATTGGCCACTCCAACTACTTAATGTTTGGTCTGTTGAGCTTCCAGTGCAGTAGTAGGAGTGTAGTAGGAGACTACTGAACTGCTGCCAGTAGCTTGGGAGGCTGGATATGAGTATACACATGTTGTTACTGACCATGGAATGAACTTTGACTGTGTATCTTGGAAAGCTGATTTGGATTTGTTGTTTATGGACTGACTGCTCATTGTGCTGACTAGGACTGATTACCTGTGATAACCCTTGCTCTGAAATATAACCACTACATTCAAAGAACTCTGCTGGTGTATGCTGTTTTGTGTGCCTGCTCATCCAAGGGCCCATACAACTCTTTACCAGACAAAGGGTTGCAACTCTAACACAGATTTGCCCCTCGCATCCCCCTCTTCAAAAAACTCTCAGAACCTGAGGGAAGGGGTGGAAAAGTCTGTTAGAATTCTGAGAGGGGGAAGGGAATCTAGAACCTGGAAAGATTTCTTAGTCCATGTTTGTAAGTCTGAAGTGCAGGTTTCTGGAGTCCTGCCCTTTTCTAGGAGTGAGAATGCAAGAGAAGAAGATTGCATGTCCTTATGTGATTTCCTTGAAACTTAAAGAGGCAGGCTGTGCATCATGGCCTTTCCCAGTTTGAAGAGGCACTTGGCCAACAGTCTGAGGCTAAGAGGCAAAGAAGGAAGGCCCATAGCCAGGGAGACAGACCAGGGACAGACTGCACTTGCTCCTGGTGTGGAAGGGATTGTCACTCCCGAATTGGCCTTTTCAGCCACATTAGATGCTGTTCCAGAACCACCATTCAGAGTGCGATACCAGAGTCTTTCGAGACTGAGGGTTGCCAACAACGACAACAACGAAAGAGGATTGAAAGGAATAATTTTTGGGATAGTTAGGAACATGCTTATGACCATGATGGCAGAAGTCCAACCAGAGCTAGCTAAAGCTATGTGCAGCCTAAGGCACCTGCGCACCAGCTCTACCACTCCCCAACCTGTCTCTGTCTTCCATGTGGACTCTTGAATTCAAGCAGGAAATGTGAAGTATATCAGGTTCCCTCAAGGAGTGCTCTACATGTATTCCTTGGTTTGAAGAGCCCAGGCAGAAGAACAATCTTGCTCCTTCCCCCACCAGGATTTCCTAAAGCACCCAGGTGGAGAAAGGTGAGGAAGCCAGACCACTGTTCTGTGCTCCAAGCATCAGAATGCAGTGATCTTATTTATTCTTCTGTGCAGGCTCTTTACACAAAGCAGGCAATGCAGGGTGTGCAGAGAGCGCATCCTGCATTGCCTGCTTTGATTAAAGAGCTACATAGAGGAAGGGGCCAGTAAGGAGGCTGGTCTGTCCACCATAGCAGAGTGGGAGGTGGTGCCTGTTCACCCAGTCTGCTGCCCAGTGTGAACAGGCTCATTTGCACAATGGATGGCCCAGCCCTGAGTATGACCTGTACATACCAGGTCTGAACAGCTGTGGTTTGATGCCTTGCTGAACCTTCTACAGCCATCTCTGCGTGAAGACTAGATGTGGGATCTATACTAACTGTCCCTTCTTCCCACAGAAGGAGTGAAGGACTTAGAATTACACCTGATATTAGCAAAAGTATTGCCGCGCATATTCCAATGAGGCCAGTGTCATTGCGCTCTCTCTCTTGTGTGTGTGTGTGTGTGTTAGTTCAAGGGTGTTCCTTGGCAAAGCCTTGACACTGGAAATGAAGGAAAGCTTTATTGCTTCTTTCTTCACCACAGTATGAATGGAGAAGGCCCAAGGTCCTCAATCCCTCTGTGAGCAACAGATCTGGCAAGGCATCCCTGTGGTGCTACTGGACCCTAGGTGGAAATAACAGGGACTGACAGGGAGAAAGGGTAGGAAAAACAGTTAGCACGGATAGTGGAGAGGTGCCTATGGGGCAGTACTCCAAACCACTAGGTGAGATGCAGTGTCCTGCTATAGCAGCAGATTGAGGAAAGCTCTTCTGCAATGGTAACCCAAACCGCTACCTGGCTTGGTAAAGATGCTAAGAGAAAAGAAAAAAAAAGGAGGGCAGGAAAGACTGGTCCCAAAGTTTAGCTGTTAAAGGGAAGAACACCGTCAGGCCAACATGCCAGGGAACTCTCTCAAACTCTTCTTCTCCTGAAAGGGGTTGCACTGTTGTTTCCTCTCATTTATTTATTAATTTTTTTATTATCACTATTAACTTTTAAGTTCTCCTGAAGATTTTTGGTTTTGTTTTACTTTAAAAGAAAAAAAGGCCTGCTAGCAAAAGTGGGCGTCTGATGAAGCCTGCCTGCCTGCCTACCTATAACAAAGGCAGGAAGCTGTCTGGAAAAGGAGGTGAGCAACCCCTCCCTATATGTGTTTGAAATGGAGGTCTACCTTCCTGGATCCAGAGGAGTACCGTCCCCCAAGTTAGCTGCACTCCTCTCCTTGAGGGGAGAAGACCTGACAGTTTAGGACTGTCAGGACTGAAAATGTCAAGGCAAAGCAACTCAAATATTTTACAAAACCTTTTTTGTAAGCTAAGTGGTAATTGAGCTTTAATATGATTTGAATAATTATAACTTTGATAAAAGTAACACAGATATCAAAAACAACGATCACATTATGTCAAAGTAAGCTACTTTATCGTACTGTATTATTTCCCCCTCCCTTTTAAAAGTCAGGAATATTTTTGTTCTATGTGTTTAGTATTTCTATTTTGTGACCTTGCAAAATAATTACTTGCTTTCATGGTCAATTTCTATTGTAGATTATAAAATGAAGCGCTTGGCACCAAGTCAGCCAATTAACTATGGGCTTAAACATTCCTACAGATGGTGTATCTGTTTGTGACACAGGTTTAGATATATATTTGCCTTATCTGCCAATGACTGACATCTGTAAATAGGATATACAGCCAGGAGCACAGATGACAAGAATACTGACCCTTTCTTTAAACAAAACTGGCACAATACAATGACTGTTATTGTAAAAGCAAAGCAAAACAAATCTGTTGAAAGATCAACATGACCAGAAAACTATCAACCTTTCCATATTGCTTGCAAACACAGGAATATTACATAACATAATAAGAAAAACCAAATTCACTATGCTCCTATACAAGATTATATCCTTGTTTACACCATATCCTCAGTCCTTATACACACTGACCTGAGAGTAAGTTCCACTGAACATGGTAAGACTTAGTCAGCATGCAAAGGATTGCACTGAAAGACTACCTATTTTCCCAGTCTAATTTTCTGGTCAAGATGCACTTAAGGTCATAAACTTCCCTTGCTCAGCCTTCATCTGTTGTTTCAACCCAGATTCTGGCTTTTACTAATATATAAGTTCTCAACATGGGAATTATATCTAGCTATTATGAATAATAGATGGTAAGTGACAGACCTACCTTTTAGAAATTTATTTAGTTCTTTTTAAATCATTCAAATTCATGGCCATAACTAGAACTGGTGGCAGTGAATTCTACAAGTTCATTATACATTGGGTGAAAAGAGTAAGCACCAATTGTTGCCATTAATACAAGACATGTTTCAGAACACTTCATTGTGAAAAGGTCATGGAATCACCAGTGCCATTCAAGTCCCTAACCTCAAGTCAAGTCTTAAGTCTCGACTTTCAAGTCTCAAGTCCTTGCTCAAATTCTCACATCAAGTCCCAAGTCTCGAGTCATGACTCAAGTCTCTAACAGAAAAAAATGGAGGTGGTGACTGTGTGTGTGTGTGTGTGGGAGGGAGGAAGGGATTTGTAACACCCTCCTGATGCTCCCATCTGTACTTTAGTCAGTGATATGGTGAAGTTCTTTACTTCAACCACGAAGTTGATTTATCTTGATTCAAGTTTATCAAGATTGCATTTCAGAAAAATGATTTACAGCCCAATCCTAACTTGCACTGGCACAGGAGGACTGGATCGCCTGCGTCATATCCAATGCAGGTTTGAGGTAGAATGCGGCTCAGCCAGAGACAAGGGGAATGCAGTTCCCTTACCCTGGGTAAAGCTGCAGCAGCCCCAGTGGGGCTACACAGATCTGCACCAACTCAAGAGGTGACACAGATCTGAGCAGCCCATGGGGGACATTATTGAGACATACAAAATTATGCACGGGAAGGACAGTGTGGATAGAGAGATGCTCTTTACACACTCACATAACACCAGAACCAGGGGACATCCACTAAAATTGAGTGGTGGGAGAGTTAGGACAGACAAAAGAAAATATTTCTTTACTCAGCGTGTGGTTGGTCTGTGGAACTCCTTGCCACAAGATGTGGTGATGGTGTCTGGCCTGGATGCTTTTAAAAGGGGATTGGACAAGTTTCTGGAGGAAAAATCCATTACGGGTTACAAGCCATGATGTGTATGTGCAACCTCCTGATTTTGGAGATGAGCTATGTCACAGTGCCGGATGCAGGGGAGGGCACCAGGATAAGGTCTCTTGTTGTCTGGTGTGCTCCCTGGGGCATTTGGTGGGCCGCTGTGAGATACAGGAAGCTGGACTAGATGGGCCTATGGCCTGATCCGGGCTGCCTGGGACTGGGATTAGGATCTGGCACAAGTGCTGGATCTTGGCCTAACCTCTTGCTCAATTGCAGCCCGCCCACAGGCCCTCCTTCCACCCTGGAACACCTCAATCCCACCCTCCGCTCGCCCTCCCCAAGTCCCTGAGCTGGGCTGACTTGGCCAGCACGAAATTACCTTTGCACTGGCCCAACAGGACATGGGCCAGCATCCAGAGGCCAGCACATGTCTGTGTGCTGGCCTCTCTCCTATCCCGGTGGCGTGAAAGTGCTTTATAGCACTTTCATGACACTGTTAGACAGGCGCAAGGCACATGTGCCAGTATGGATTGTGCCCTGAGACTCTAGCCTTTCTTGGGCTAAATAAATCGATGATCGCATTTCCAGAGTTTTGGATCCTGCCCTGAGAAATGCCCGCTAACCCCCAATTGTAGCTTACCTTTAGAGCCCAAACACCTCAGACTCTCTTGGCCTCCAGGAGAAAAAAAAGAAAAATGGGAGGGGGGAACCAGCTATTGAACTGCACAGATGTTTAAAGCAGCAAACTCTCTGGATTGGTGATGCAAATTATGCCTTTGCATGCCTTGCAGGATACCCACATTTTTGGAGGCAAACAACCACCAGTGATGTATTAGATGTTGCACGCTTCTCTACACACAAGAGAGCAGAGGCAGCAGAAAAGCAAGTTTCATGCTGAGGAGAGTACCAAATGAGAAGTGCTCCAAAAGAGCACTCCACCATCTTGTGCCAGCCTCCTTCTCATCTCTCCCATGGCTTCCCCCATAAAAAAAGAACCCCCTCAAAAAACATGAAGCCTTCCTCCCTTCATTGCACCCCCCTACCCCTGCCTCCTGGAACCTACCCTCCCATCTCCTCTGCTGTTGTCCATCCATCAGATGCTTTGATTCCGGATCAACTTCCCATGAAGTCTTGCGGTGCAACACATAAGTGCCAGGAAAAAAAAAGTAAGCAAGAACACACATATACATAGTGACTCAGACACAAAAATGACTATGAGTTCCAAGTTGACTTGCAGGTCACTGCCTCTTGGTCCCAAATTCAGTCAGAGACTGACGGGACTTAAGTCTGATTTGAGAGCAAGTTACAAGACTCAAGTCTGCATCACTGTGAATCACATAGTTAAAAGGAACCTACAAGATCAAGTCCAAACCTCTACCAATGCAGTCCACAACACCCTTGATAGATGGCTGTCCAGCCTCTGCTTTAGGACCTTTGGTGATGGAGAGTTCACCACATTCTACAGTAGACAGGTATATTTCTTTGAGACTTTACAAGAAGTCAGTGGGACCATTCATTTTAAACTTATGTATTCTTTCATGAACTGATTGTACTTGCATGATTAAACAAAACCTTAAGGCTGCAGGAGAGAACTTGAATTTGAGAGAGAATGGATTTGACTAGCTCTCTCGTTATTTATGGTCAGAAATTGTATCTCTTTTGTTTCATAGGCTCCACAGTTCACAATTTTTTTTCTTTCATATCCATGTGCACATGCTTCCAACTGTAGATAAATGCTTCACACATTTGATGGTCTGGGCTGCAGTCTGTGAAAGTTTATGTTTCAATAAATTGATCAGTCTTCAAGATGCCACAAGGCTCTGGGTTATTTTTGGTGCCACCGGCGGACACAGTACACTTCCTGAGTCTGTTTATATTGCACAATCATAGCCTAACCACAAATCCAGTTTGAAAGCAGCAAGAGAGTGGAATCTTAATCATCTTCATCTTATGAATATCTCAATTAAGGCCACTTTCCATTTAACAGCTGAGTTACACAGCAAGGGCAGGCTCAGTGGGAAGCATTATGGAACAGTGATCTTCTTGAAAGAGCAGGGGTGGAAGCATTTCTGTTTTCACAGGATGCCAGGAATGGCTCTTCCACAAAGCAGTTGGAGATTTCTTCCTTTTTGATGTCCTAATTCTCAGAACCTGGTGGCCTCAGCAAACTTAAATATTCAGTGTTGGAGTACACACTGTGGTAATTTTTATCTTTGTTGTTAAGCTTTGCCTAGCTTCTGTTTGAATGCGGATTTAACTGCTTTTGTAAGTTTACTATGGTACAATTATTTCAAAATGCCTGGCATTAATAATCCTTTTTTATTTTGCTAATAGAAATATGCTGCTTCAAAACCTCAAAAACAGAGAGAGAGAGAGAGAGAGAGAGAGAGAGAGAGAGAGAGAGAGTATCTCCTTTTCTGCATTGCATGCACTGATGAACTAGCCTGCTCAGCAAGCATTTAACAGATTAGACACTTGAACATGGTTTCAGGCAATGCTCTCTCATGTTTCTGCGTATTGCCTGATAAACACTTCAAAGTAAACCGCTCATAAATATGAAATGAAAAGCCGAGAAGTCGTTATGCACAGCTTTGAGATACAAATCTCTTTATTCCCCTCTGAAGTGGGGTTTGATTGACATAATGAGTCATAGATCCTGTCCAGGGACTCACTGCCTTATTCCCCTTTCCTCAGGAGACAGGGAGACTTTAAAGAAATATACTTCAGAACTTTGTGACAGACAGCTATGAAAAAAAGTTGAACTCTATGCACATTTCTTATTATGTTGTATTAATACCAACTTTGGATGCCTCTGACATATGCCAACAATTCATACCAGTTCCTTGGTATTAACCAGGGCATTAATCAGTGGCCACTTTTACTGTCTGGTCTAAACACATTGATTTCAAAGAGTATGCAGGATTGCACCTTCAAAAGCCCATAATAAGAACATTCAAATATGCAACTTACGTCTACTTCTTTGCAGAATCATTTATCTGTATTCCAGAAACACCTAAATAGCCACAGCTAGGAATTTCTACTGACAGAAAAAGAATCCCCCCAAACACGCTCTAGGCAGAGAAATTCAACAAAGCTCAATAATCCCCCACCCACTTCCTGCTTGTACATCGTGAAGTGCCATTAGCCACGTATGCACGTGCATGTATGTCATGCTTATGTCATCCGTCACCAAAAAAAGGACATTATGTATACATTCAGGTTGGGGTGCTGAACTGATCCTAAATGATATGTTGGTACAAGCATATTATATTTTATACTATAAAACTAGCATAGACATAATGACAATATACTAACAGTGCAATCCAAACTGTTATGTGAGCCAGTGTGGCTGTTGCTATGCTGGCTCAGTGTGTTGCAAAAGTGCTGTATTGAATTGGCTGAGCTGGCGTGAAGGCCCGTGCCAGCCTGGAAGAGTCTTATCCAGAATCTGTGCTGGCTGGCACAGGTACGTTTGTGCTGCATGGCAGGAGGAGGGTGGTACAAGGGTGTTTTGGAGGCAGGGAGAGGGCCTTTTTGGGTGGAAGAGGGCAGAATGCGGAGAGGATCAGGCTTGGATAGGGGTGCAATCAGGGGTGGTGGTGCATACCGCATCTAAACTCCATGCCCAGGCTGGGCAGCCCTACATGGAGTGGATTTGCGACAGCTATATAGCTGACACAATTCCAAGAGGCCTCGTAGGAGTGACTGGGACTTTACTTGGCATAAGGGAAAATAAATCCCCTTACCCCAAGAAGTCCTCCAGCCAGCTCCTAAGCTGCACTGGATGCAGTGCAGACAAAGTGACCTGACTGCACCAGCGCCATTTTAGGATTATAAAATACATTTGTATATTGCTGTTATTTGTATTTTGTTGAAATAATGTAAATGTAAAGTTAGATAATTTTTTTAGTTAAACTGAGACATACATTTAAATTATCAGAAGTGTTGGCTGTCATATATATGGTATGGCTGTATTTGTTCAAGGAACACAAAGGGGAATCAATCAACATTCAGATAAATTTGACTGCTTTTCATATTGATTTACACTGCCACGGTTGTAAACACCCTGACTCCAGTAAAGCTAAAATTAGTTTCAACTTAGTCCTATTGAAAGCAATGGGGCTCAAATCAGTCATTAATAAATTGTACATTCGTTTCAATAGGTTTGAAGCTGCAATTCTAAACTCACAGTCCAGTTGTATTTGGGCCTTGCTCTGCCAGAACATGCACTCTGGCAGTGAAAGGCCCTTTGTGGCAGTGTGAAAGCTGGGACAACATCATGTACTCTTGCGCTGCTGGCACAGCTGGCCAGAGGTGCAGTGCATGTGCTAGTGGCTCCCAGAAGCTGTGCTGCTGTTGGTAATTTGGCAGGGGGAAGGAATGGGTAGGTTCAGAGAAGTTCCAGGGTGGGGAGGGTGGAGGGCAGGGATCAGAGCTGGAGGGGATGGATCTTGGCAGTAAAGATGCATACCTGATCCTATTCATTTTCCAGCCTGCCCTGTCCTCGTCCTCTCCTCATATACCAGCTACATAGATGGCGTGGGTCCAAAGAGACCCATAGGGGGCCAGAAGACCTACCCAGTGTTAAGTAAGTGAGGCTGCAATCCTATCCACCCTTGCATGGGAGTGAGCTTCATTGACTATAATGGGGCTTACTTCTGAGTAGATATGCATAGGATTCAGCTCTTATTTACTCACCTCTGGTTGCTTCCCCCATGCACGCAGCATGTGCTCCATTGGCACAATTGCATGCTATAGCGTGGCAGGGACAAGACTGGGCTGTCAGTAGGGTGTATGTACTATGGAACACATCCAGATGGACTTCTGAGTAAACATGTTAAGGATTGCACTTCCCATCTCAATGAACTTTACTTGGTAAAGATCTAGATACTTAAAGCACTTCAGTAATCTGGGACCCAAGGATCTAGGATCCTAAATTAATCTGGGATCTCAAAGGATCTCCTCTATGGAGAACTGGTGCAAGGAAAGCGCCCTACAGGTAGACCACAGCTGTGATACAAGGACATCTGCAAGAGGGATCTGAAGGCCTTAGGAATGGACCTCAACAAGTGGGAAACCCTGGCCTCTGAGCGGCCTGCTTGGAGGCAGGCTGTGCAGCATGGCCTTTCCCAGTTTGAAGAGACACTTTGCCAACAGTCTGAGGCAAAGAAGGAAGGCCCATAACCAGGGAGACAGACCAGGGACAGACTGCACTTGCTCCCAGTGTGGAAGGGATTGTCACTCCCGGATTGGCCTTTTCAGCCACACTAGACGCTGTGCCAGAACCACCTTTCAGAGCGTGATACCATAGTCTTTCGAGACTGAAGGTTGCCAATAAAAAATCCTGGACCCAATGCAATGGGGTCTACAACTGAATCAAATTTTTGCCTTTGGGTACTATAGTATTATTGCTGAGAATATACAAAAAATTTACAACTCACATGTTTTTTGAATTCACATTTAACGGGATTGCTTCTTCAATGAAGCAGAGATAATTTAAACAAGTTTTATAAAAGAAAATCAATCCATTGTTTATTTTCAACTGCTTGCCATTTATGTGGATATTCATGCCAACCTCTAACATGAAAACAGAGAAAATAAACATAGGGTAACAGCAATTGTTATGCAAAATGTTTAAATTAAATGTGGAATACATGTAGGAAGATGGGAATGTAGAGAAAAATACACAGAGAAATACAGTTTAAGTGTTTGTAAATGAAATAAACTGTCAGTGCTAGCAAACTGAATTTGAAAAAAATACAATCAAATACAAAATAAAGCTGCTAAAGCATACTTCAGTAGTCTGAAATCCTAGGTGTGTACTGTCTTGGCACAAACCAAAGCATAAACAATTTTTCATAGTTTTCTCTCTACTCAGATGAAAATGAAGCAAAGAATTTCCAATACAAGTAGTGCTTCCATATAGATTAAAAACATGCAAGTTATAGATTATAGTTACTGACAACTGTACAAGTGAGGCCTTGGTATCCACAAGGGATCTGTTTACGGACCCCTTGCTGATACCGAAAATCACAGATAATCAAATTGTGATTTTCTGCCCCTTTCTCCCACTGAAGGGGACCAGAGTTGTGCTCCAGTCCCCTCCAGAGGCGCACATACACCCGCTGTCTCTGCAAGCTTCAGAATGGCCCATAGAGGCAAAAAAAGCCACTTCTGGTTTCCCAAGGGAAACCAGAAGTGACGTTTTTATGCCTTTTAAAACATTCTGAGGCGTGGGAAAGCCCTCTGGGGGTTTATATGAACCCCCTATGAGGTGAGAAATGTCTGCTAATAAATCAGGCTTAGATCATCAACTCATCTGTGTGTCCTGAACATGCGCTCAGATGCAGTGCTTTCCTGTGCCTGAACCACCATTCCTCGTTGTGCAATGCCTCCAGAGGAAATGCTGCCCCTTTCTAGCTCCCCAGCTGCAATCTGGGGCTCCAAGGGTCCAGTAAACCTGCTGTGAGGAAGGCATGTTGGTGCTGGGCCTCTCAGTTGGTGCTTGTGCACAGTGCCTACTCTCCCTCTCTCCTGCACAGCCAGAGGTTTGTGCAAGAAGAAAAACAGTGGCTGCGCCAGATATCAGTGGGGGCTGGGGGGTGGAACCTGCCCTTGGATGTGATGGCGTTCGCAAGGGAAGATGCCCATTCGCGTGGCTGCTCATCCCCTTTGCTGCTGCTGGACATCCTAGCCTGGGAAGAGCCAAAAAGGAGATTCCTCACTGGCACGTGGAGGTGCTGGATGCTGCCGACCATGAGGTTGTGTTGGACAGCAAAAAACCAACACTGCTCAGAAGGTGGGCCGTTCCCTGACTCAAACAAAGAAAAGGGTAGGGAAGGCACTGGGAGAAGTAATGCAGAGATAAAGGGCTGTTACAGCTGAATCCTAAGTGGGTTTACTCAAAAGTAAGTCCCATAATGTTCAATGGGGCTTGCTCTCAGGAAAGTGTGCATAGGATTATAGCCCTTGTCTCCACAGCAACCTCACCAGCCAAAGTTAACCTTTTATTCTCCTGAGAAAAAAGCCTGCCAAGGCTCAAGCCTCCTTCTTTTTAGAGATCCTCCTGCAGCCCATTTTGCATATGTTTGGCAGAGGTCTTTAAAAACAAACCAACTCCAGGACGTACTCATTTCCGTTTGAAACAAAATCCAAGGCTACAATTCAGTGCACTATTATTTAAGAATTACACCCATGGAAAGCAATGAGTCTATTTCTGAGTAAAACAGGTTGCAACTATGTGTAGCGGCACTTGCTCATGCTCATTCCTTGTTGCTTTTCTCTCCATTGTGAATTGCACACTCCCAATTATGTGTTATATGTTATATTTTATATGCAGAGTCTCGAGTTTAACAAACCAGGCACCTTAAAGAAGGATCTACTTAACGGTTGTACTGGTGTGTTATTTACAGTGCACTTACTCTTACAGTGTTTACAATAAGGTTGGGAAGTATAGAATTTAAAAAGTTAATGAATAAAAATATATCTTATGATCTTTTACTATGTTTTTAATAAATTAGAGACTGTACAGTTCTTAGGTAACAATTACTGGTAGGTTATTTTTCAGGAGCTGGTCTTGGGTAAAATCAGACAAAATTAGTCAGACACCCCCACTAAGTTTAACTCCTCCCCCCCAAGGGTAACAGAAAACTCTGTGATGTTTGGCTTAAAACTTGCCCTGTGAGATCAACTCATAGGTGAGTACCTACGGTGATTCCTGGTGCGTGTGCACCTGGTGAACAGGCTTGCACAGATAATCACATGCAGTTAGTACATTTGTTGGCACTGAAACATGCTATTTGAGTACATAATGGTAACTTTCAAAGTGGCCCTTGGAGATCCAATAATCATCAAGATTTAACATATGGATTCATTGCTGTTTCACAGCCCAATCATATCTTCTCTCCACCCTGCCACCAATGCCAAAATGGCTACCACTGCATCGTAGGGGGCAGCTGCAAAGACCTCCTCTGGTAAAGGAACATTTGTTCCCTTACCTGGGGGTAAACTTCCATGGGGTGGAAGGGTCTACTCAGACCTGCACTAGTGAAATCGCTGCATGGACCCGGGCAGCAGGATCGGGTCTGGGAAAGAAATGCTTTTTGGGCAATGGCTAATTTTTAAACACTGGATGGTTCACCATTCCTACTCCATTACAAACACAGATTCTTGTACCATTACCAGCTCATAGGGACAGAAATGGAAACAAGATTCAGATAATTAGAACATTTCCCACTGAAACTATTTTAATGCAGTTATGTCAAAAATCCATCTTGCTTACTGTGATATGTAATGCACTAGATAAAACAATTTGATAAAAAGGATGGCAACAGCATTATCCCTTCTGTGTTGGTCCAAAAAGAACAGCTGTCACTCACATCCCTGGCTCCCAAGGTCTCCAGAGTGCACTGAAAGCAAGCTGTCTCCAGGATAAGGGCTCCTCTGAGACCGACAGTCTCTGTATGGCCTCCAGCAGAAAAGCAATGCTTTGCTCACTCAATAGATTAGCCCTTTGACTCCTTTCTTTCACTGGTTAATATAAATATATGGCTTAAGTGAATGATTAACGCTCTCCCTACAGAAATTCAATTAAATACTTGGAACCGAAAGTAAAAATATCCAAGGAGGTTCCAAAACATTAATGCAATTAATTATCAATTATTAAAACTGTCTCTGAAAGACAAGTCTCTCAAAAGCCATTGTCTTCTATTTAACCTTTTCCTGCAGTCTTTTCAGAAGCGCCTTTCTGATTGTATTGGATTTTGTGTCTCTCAAAACTTTGTATAGAACACAGCTGAAAGAATGATCTTCCCTCAACATTTATACGCCCACAACTTGTCTGCAGATCAATATCTTGACTGACCCTCTCCATAACAATGTCTCACATCCAGCATGACCCTGCTTGTAGTTAGCACCCTTAACAATCACCGTGCTCCACCTCTTCTACAAATGGCATTAACCTCAGTACTCAGACACTATCCCCTCACATTTGCTTTGTCAGAGAGAGGCAAATCTCACAGATTAAATAGCCTTAGCGACCACTAAAAAAATCATTCACAATCTTACTGCAAAGAGCACCACTGCCACATAGCCCTACAACACAGATTTTTTTTTAATGGAAACATTGATATTGTCCCTTAGTATGGAGTCAACTTTGTGTTTGTTGACTTGTTTTAAAAACTGGATAAATGAATCACAGTGCAATCCTATGCATCTCTACTGAGAAGTAAGCCCCTTTGAATTCAGTGGAATTTATTCCAAGGTAAGTGTGTATAGTGTCCTATATAGTGCGAACTGCAGCTTTCAAACGGTTTTCAAGGGTAGTCCCAGGTAGAGTCCATTACAGCAGACTAAATGAGATGTCACTAGACCATGGACCACCATAGCCACATCTGATATGGTCTCAGCTGACACACTAGCTGAAGCTAGGCAAAGGCCCCCCATTCACATATACCACCTGACCATCCAGGGACAGCTGTGGATAATTCTACTTATATGTAACTTCTATGGATAGCACATCTGAAAATATCTGAAAAGGGCTTTGTAGAAAATTAGCACCCCAATCCTAAACTGTGCTGGAAAAGGCAGGCCAGTTGGCCTGCACTGTTATCTAGCATGGGGTTGGGGCAGCCTGTGGCACAATTTAGGGCAAGGGAAAGTAGTTCCCCTTACCCCAAGTAGGGGCCCGAATAGGACTACTCGGATCTGTGCCACCTAAAGAGGTAACGCAGATCCAAGCAGCCAGGCTTGAGGACAGGCCCTCAATGTAATAAGTCCTCACATCAGGTCAAGACAGCATTTAACAAAGGACTGAAATTGAGGGATGATTCTGGTTAACGTATATCCATCATGAATCTCTATACCAGAGATTCATCACTGTCGTCTAATAAAATGCTTCTTCAAAACAATTCTATAAATAATTATAGAAACAAGAGGCCACAGGTCCTGTTTTCAGTGCTGTAGTAGTTGATAAACATCGCTATAAAAGTAAATGGGCTAATTATCTGAATAACTTGATGTCAGGGATTTAGTAAAAGGAAAACCGTGACACACACTCATCAATAAACAGGAGGGTAAAGGCAGTTGCTTTGATGCTATGTACTTGGACTTTCTAAAATCTTTTGACAGGAGTCTTTCCCCAAAGGCGAAGCAATCATGACATAAAAAATTGTCCTTTCTGCTTCTGTGAACCTCTTTTATAGACTATGCTGCTGTTTAGCCAAGTATTCTTCTGGATCCTTTTTTAATCTATTATCATTATTATTATTAAGCTTGAGACTCCATTTGTTGTCACTACCTTTAAAAAAAGCCTTATCCCTTAATTGCTGTTTTAGGTTTCCGACTTGAGCCACACTTTTAGTACAGCTCCTCCTTTAAAAATGAAGAGATAATTCTAGTATGAATTAGCTTGGATGCACAACGCATTATAGCACACAATAGACCAAAAAAGCTGACTCTAGGTTCAAGCCATTAATAACACCATACAGATGCATTTTGTAATGTGCAACTATTTTCATTCTGTATTTATCAAAGCTTTGGAAATCATTTAGAAAATAAAAACTTAGCAAAAATTTGCTTGTAGAGGATTATTTAAAATATGATGGCTGGTTGACTGCATCACAATGGAATTATAATAACCAATGCTATTATTTTGGTCAACAAAGAAACAATAATATGAGCACTGAGGAATAACTACAGAAACATCTTGCTACAAGAAAGTTCTACTTAAGCTCTACACACACATTTTTTCAATGTGTGCAAAGGGTGGGTGGGGAACAGATTTGCACAGAGGGCCTCTGCTATTCACTTCAATATGTTCAGTTGAAGGTTTGCATACAGCCCTTGCAAAATAACTGTAGGCGTGCAGGACAGCTATATGATGGGGCAACTCTAATTTTCCATAGGTCCCAGTCATGTAGGGAGAGTCATACATGCATGGGTTCTGTGCAAACCTTCAGCTGAACATGTGGAAAACAGGACCTGGGATAGTGCACATTATCCTACTAGTATGACTTCTACAGGCCTGGCCCACCCACAACACCAACTGAAGCAGTCACCTCAGAGAGCAGACTGGTGAGGGGTGCCCACTCTGCCTACTTGCCACCACTGCTTCTCCTTCTGCTCTCCAGATTGAAAACAAAGAGGGGGACAGAGGAAGAGGAAATGTGGAAGGGAGTGGTGAGCTAGAGCATTGGGGAGTGGGAGGAGCAGAAGCTGGCACAGAAGTTTGGCATGCCACCTCAGGTGGTCCTTTACCTGTTGAAAGAACATCTGTAATTTGTTAGCCACTTGTGTGTGTCTGTAAGTGTATAGATGTATAATTACATTCTTATTCATTCCACTCTTACAATAAAAAGCATGCTTAGCCATCCTGCATAGGACTGGAAGTAAATTGTTAAACTTTTGCATGGCTGCCCATTTTGTTCTCTGATTCATAATTTTTTTAGCTGGAGAAAACTGTATTTTAAACAAAGAATGTACTCATTAAAAGCTTCTTCCACCAGACATGATTAGGTATATCATCGCTCTTTGGAGATCATGCAGACATCTACCATATATACTCATGTGTAAATAAAAATATTTATGCCTTCAAAAGCATGGGTCGACGTATACATGGGTCAATATGGTGAATAAAGCTTCTGGGAGCAGCTGCTTGGTGAGGTGGGCATGGGACTGGGCTGAGAAGCTCAACACAGAGGGGTGGAGGAAAAAGGAGCAATTTTACTTACCAGTAATAGTTCTGAGGCAGCAACAGAAAGCAAACAAATAAAAAATAGCCATTTTAGCTTTTTCTCCAAACTGAAGAAGTGAAGGCGCTTATGGGAATTGTAATCTGAATGAGGGCTGCTGCTATAGAAGTGCAGCACTTGCTCCTCACAACTCCCATAAGGACCTTCAACTACCTTCCTGTTTGGAGATGAAGGGGTAAAATCCTACCCCCCCCCCCTTCGGCTTTTTGCTGCTGCCTCGGAACAATTCCTGGCAAGTCATTTTCAAAGAATTTCACATCCCCCTCAGTTGTACCCTCAACTTATTCAGGGGTCATAGAAAATTTCATGGGTGTAGGCAAGCATCAATGGTACTTGGACAACTTTCGCTAGCCAAACTTTTTGTTATGTAAAGAGGGAAAATGATTTATTCAGTTATATGCGACCTTGATCTAAGCTTCATTTTAGTATTTTAAAAAGCAGATATCATTATGAAGAGATGTGCAAATCCTTTAAAGTTAACTTGCTATTGAATTGAGCTGCCTTTAGGTCTCACTGAGACCCACTGGAGTTACAGTTGATTTATTGGCAGAAATGTCTCATCTTATAGGCGAATATCTACTGTGATCTGTTCTTACATCAGGGAGCTTCTGTATAGTAATAACTATCTTTACTGTATAGAAATCAGAGAGAAATGCATTTAACCTTTAATTCTTGCTAACTGAAAAGTACTTGCAGCATTCCCTTCTGCAAACAATTGGGTAGGTTTGGTATCAAAGGGATTCTCGTCAAGAGATTTGTAGCAGCAACTGTGTTAGGCTATACACGCGCGCATGCACGCGCACACACAGACACACGCACACACGCGCACGTGCACACACACACACACACACACACACACAGAGTTGGCCCTCATCTTATGCAAGGGTTATGTTCCAAGGGTGGCACAAAAAACCAAAATCGTGTAAGATAAAACTTCCTTAAATCCAAAAAAGAACCCACACTGTGTCTTTAAGAACATAAATCAGAGGTATGTGGGAACAAACAACCCAATCCTATCCTTCTCTGTTCCTGGAAGAACCACGGTGCCAAATGATGACCACTGTATCCAGTGGGTGCCAGGAAGCCACCAGAGCTCTCCTCGGGAGAAGGGGACTTTTGTTATACTTATCATGTATGAGGCTTCTCATGTATTCTGCCATTGCAGACAAGAGAACCTCCGTGTCAGGGCTTTTCAGCCCCAAATCTAGCAGAGTATGCAGAGATCTAGCAGAGTATGGCTCCACCTGTCCCACCCCCCCAGGTCGGTTCCTCCACCCACCCCAGAATGCCTTCCCTCCATCCCAAAAGCCCGCACCATCACCCAGAGCTCTTATCTTTCTCCAGGTTATGTCCTTCCAGTGCTGGGCCCAGCCCCAACTGGTGGTGGTGGCCAGGCGCTGGCACTCCTTCCTTTGAGGGTGCAATAAATGTGCTTTACAACATGTTTACAACACCCAGTGCTGGCACTATGGCCCATTAGGATTGGGCCCTAATATAACTAAAGGGAGCAGCAGCTTCATTCTCCCATTTCAGGTTCATTCCGGGGTGTATACCGAGTAAGT
Organism: Tiliqua scincoides; assembly: GCF_035046505.1. Classification (NCBI taxonomy): domain Eukaryota; kingdom Metazoa; phylum Chordata; class Lepidosauria; order Squamata; family Scincidae; genus Tiliqua; species Tiliqua scincoides. Next base: position 173,252,880 of record NC_089822.1, on the reverse strand, counting down.
GGAAAGTCAGGTGGAATCGCCTGCACTATTTAAACTCTTTTTTTGGGGGGGGGGGAAGGGAAATGTGTGCACTTAAATTTGTACAAGTAAAGTGTGCATAAAATGGAGTCCAATTACTCAAGCAGAGAGAGAGAGAGAGAGAGAGAGAGAGAGAGAGAGAGAGAGAGAACAATGTTTCTTTTATAGTTCTTACAATCTCTGTGGGTCTTTGTCTAAATGGCTACTTTAACTTTGACATCCACCAATTAATCCTTGTATTTTGGAGCCAGCCATGGAATTCAATCTCAGAAGGAATAAAAGGAATAAGAGAGAATTTCAGGATTGGACTCTGGGGATTCTTAACATGAATAAGTTGATGGGCTGTGGAAAAAGTCCGTATTTTTTCCAAGTCTCTTCTCCTGTCACAGCCTTCAGCAGTCACTGAGCGTTCTCTTGCCAAAATTTCTAACATAAAATTTATCTTTCTTTCATAGGTCAACACTCTTCAGCTTTACATAGATTCAGCCTTCCAAATACATGGGCATGGAAAGGAAAATATCACAGGATGTGGATGGCACTTCAAATGCTTTAGAAGATCCCAACCAAAGCAAGCATCTGCACACTTGGCTTTCCTGAAGACAGTTACAATGAATAACCCAAATTAACAAAGTAAAGGAATTGTTTGAGTGCCCAGAACTCTGTATTACCAAGAAAGGAACTTAGAATACCCAATGAGGTTTACAATCAACTGGTGCATGCCCCCTATATTAATATATTTTATTCAGCATGCTGGAAAAGCATTCTGAAATTCTTTTTACTTTGGTTGGGGGGGATGCCTCCTGAAGCATTCATTGAGCTCCATGTCCATCAGATTGGGACTACTCTGGTGGCCTTGTATTCCCCTTCACCTGGTGTTCCATTGCAGCGAAGACATATTTGCCTATTTGTGAGTAACGTGTGCATGTGGCTCAGATTGGCTTTCTGTAGGGCTCAATACATTTGTCAGCTGGGTGGCGGCTTCCTTCTTGAATTTTTTTGGGAAACCTACATTAATCAGATTGGGACCATTCTGGTGTTTTGCATTTCTCTCAGCCTAACCTTCAAAATGGACTCAGTTGCCTACTCATAAGTAAACACAGTGCGGCTCAGTTTCACTTTCCATAGGGCTCAATGTATTTTCCTTGTCAACTATCAGCTTGTCAGTTCTGTTCTGCAAACCATCAGGTTGCAACCCACAAGTGGGTCCTAACCTACAGCTTGGGAAACAACGATCTAATTTGAATGGATATTTTAGTATAGATAGTTGTAACATGATACAGTGAATAAGTTTTTTTTTCTGAGAGAGAGTTGGAGAACTTTAAATGTGGGAAATCAAGCTGTATGGCGCACCTTGCACTTTATAGAGACTATAATTATGTGTATTTGCAATTACATATTTTAGGCAATATTTTTGAAATGATTAAATAATTACTCAAGATTCATGCTGCAGAAACATAGCTGTGGAAGAGCTAGTGAAGAGAAGATGTAAGCATCTCAAAAGAAGATACTTTAAAAGTGAGCATACTGTGCAAAAAATTATTTTATAAAAAACCACATCAGATAAACTATTAGAGTAACAATAATCTTTGCCCTTCGAACAGTCATGATTAACTCCCATTCTGGAATGTAAAAGGCTAAAAAAACCTCAAAAAACCAGCTGCCTAATGAGCTTAGACTATTAAGTTGGCACACCAGGTAACAAAATAATTACCACCAACATATCTATCTTTAGATAACACGGAAAGTTATATTTATTTAAGCATAAGATTATGGGAATTCAGTACAAGGTCAGAAACTGTATCCTTAAACAGCTTTGTATCGTGTCTTTCACAGTAGGTGGGAAAAGGCTAGACTTCTTCTCTTTTAGCCTCCACAGTTCAGTAACTGGCAAACATCATCTTAAGGTATTTTCAGATAGTCAATAATGACTGCACATCAAAACAATCTTGAGGTCTAGGACAAATTTAATGCAATGTCTATTTATCAAATATGCAACAGCCAAGGTCAGTTGGTAGATGTCTGTCTGTTCGGGATGTTTGAAGTTCCCCATGTGAGACGTCTCTCCGCAACTGGAAGCCATCTTAATATTCAGTTGACACATAATTGGCCACAACAAATAAACAAATGACTTTGCTTATAGTGACTTATTGTCTTTATAAAGCTTCACACATCCAAAATTAGATAAATGGCTTTGGATTAGCTTCATGTGTGAAAGCAGTTGCTCCTTTGTAACCATGAATCAGTCACTCAGAGAATTCTGTAGAACTGTGAAGAAGTTGCTCTACAAATAAATCTGGAGACCTAAAAGTCATAGCCTATGCAGGAGTACTTCCAAGTAAAGTACTGTTGCTGAGCAGCCAGGAAGCATAGCCCAGTGTTCTGCAAAATGGCAAGCAATTGCAATAGCATCACTGTTATTACAATGGATGCTTTTTCAGACATCACAAGAGAAGAGTCTCTCCATGTTGAACAAGAAACAACCCTTTTATAGATTAATTAATAGCTCAATCATAAGAAAAACTCCCCTAGCTCATGCAGCTGTGTCACCAGAGTGCATGCTGCATCCTGCAAGAGGGGCAGTCCTAGAGGTTTCATGAACATTTTTCCCTTGCCTGGGGGTAAGTTTCTGCCACCTGAATGGGTCTACTTGGACCTGCACCAGCAATTTTGCTGGCACAAGTCTGAGTGGACCTGGGTGGGTGGACTGAGGTTGGAAAGAGGGGTAGGATACTGGCAGCGCCAATGCTGACAATACCAGCCGCTTTCCTGCCTCAATCTGCCCCCTTCCATACCCTGATCTCCGCAATGTTTCCCCCCTCATTCCTCCTTCCTCATTTCATCTACCGCCTGCCTTACCATTGTGTTAACTTACTTGTTGTAAGATCACTGGTGTGTGGCTGCAGTCTCTTGCAGCCTGGTGCAGTCTCTGCAGTCTGGTGTGCAAGCAGCAGCAGCCCAGCTACCCAAAAAGGCATTGCCATTTGCAACAGCCATAAAGGAACATGCCCTGCTAAAAAGCTAGTTCTGGCCCCAATACAATTGAGGTCTTAGTTACATTTGAAGGTCATGTGGTACATGTATTTTGACTTCAATGTGCATGGTAATCATATTTCAAAACTACTTCCATCCCTCCCCTGACTTAAGCATCTGAGGGGAATGAAACCTAACCCTGCTCTCAAATCCCCCTATTTATTTTTTAAATGCTGTTCATTTTAGACAACTGTCTGGCCTCAGCAATTGCAGACCCATTGTTATAGTAATTAGTTTCAGAGATATAAGCTGACCTGGAATCTTTTCTTGTAGTGTCCCAGAAATAGATCCCAGAAACAGAGAAAGAAATAGGAGGAGGAAGAGGCTGGGTCATAAAAGAGAGATGCCTTTTATTCCCTGCTGCAGTTGCTTCCTGATCATGAGGAGAAACAGAAAACAAAGCAGAGCCCAGCTGGAAAAGAGCGGCTGGAGGAGAAAAGTGGCATCTGGGTTAAGACCCAGACCTCCTAGAGCTGCTTTCCTGCTGGGCACAAAAGCAAGGTTCCCTCCTATCCTCCGTTTTACGTTATCAGGGAACAACATTTTTTTTTCCCCTTTCCCCTTCCTCCTCCCAGTTATTTCCTCTAAAACTCATGGGGGGGGGGGAAACAAGGTTTTAACCTTCCAAGTCTCCTAATACCTGCATTCTCATGACAGGTATAGTTAGGGTCATATTATTTGCAATTTTACCATCGTTATGGATGATATTGTAATACAAAAGTAAACTTGCTGATCCCTCAATCTGCTGATGTGGTTCTTGCTTGGATTATGTTTTTATTGCTTTGTTGATCTCATTTCTATTTTGTATTAGTTCGTTTTAACTGTAAACTGCCCTGGGTTCATTTGGAGAAGGGCAGTACATAACTCCTTTAAAATAAAAATACATAGATGATAGTACTTCAGGGAAGGCAGCAGCGTAGAATCCTATTGTTGTATGTGTGGTAGGGACCTGAAAGATCAGCAGGCCCAACCCTCTGCTCTGAAGGAGGGCATTTTTCAGAGATGTGTCTTTACACCTTTCCTAGAAAACTTCTAAGACAGCTCTGCAGTATTCCTGAAAAGCTCCTTCCCATCACTGAACTGTCAGTACAGTTAGGAGGTTATTTCCTAAAGTTTAACATAAATCTAGCCACCTGTAGTTCAAAACTACGCTTTACCTTTAAAACTGACAGCACATTTTTGTCTTCAACTTAGGTGAAAAAGATTAAACACAACCAGATTCTATTAAATCATGACTGCTTGCTGTCTCTAAAAAAGATCACATTACAGAATGCTTGGGAAAAATGCTTTATCTTTGCAACAGAAATGAAAACATGAGGAAAAATAATACATATCAAATGAACACATACTGAACAAATCATGTAGAAAGGTTCTAGTATCTTCATCCTAATTGTTTTGAATTTAACTTCTACACACTTCGGCTACAATCTAACCAAGAGGATAGACGTGCTTCAGCTCATTGATTTCTATTGGTTTAAGCATACCTCGCTATCCAGTCCTCTGTACTCCCAGCAGTGTCTGCAGCATTTAGCAGTGGAGTTTTGGCCTCCAGAGACCTTCTCGGGATAAATGGAATGTAACATGTTCTGGAACATGAAACATTTGTCCCATTGTCCTGGGGAAGACCCCTGTTGGCCTACTGGGTCTATTTGGACCCAGATCCAAATATTTGCCTCCACCCCATTCCATTCCATTCACTGCATGTTCTCATCTGGCTCAGTGGGCATCCGGTGGAAAAACTGCAATATTTTCTTTCTTAAAGTTTTTGAGTGAAATACTCATTAAAATACAATCACTGTGCATCTTAGAGGAGGGGATGGGCAAGTGCAAGTTTTTTGCACTGGACCACCAGTGTTGTAAAAGGGCCCTAAAGCACTTTCACACCTCCAGAGGCCCGCCCAAGCCCCACTGGGCTGGCACAAAAGGTAAGCCCACGTTGGCCAAGCTAGGCCACCATGAGGTCTGGGGGGGAGTAAGGGGAAGTCTGGGGGGGTGTAGGGAGGGTGGGCAGTGGTGAGTAGGGAGCAGGTGAGCTCCGGGTTGCACGGATCTGTGCCACCTCTTTAGGTGGTGCAGCTCCAAGTAGACCAATTGGGACTACTGTGACATTACCGAGAGTAAGGGGAAGCTATTCCCCTTGCTCTGGGCCGAGCCGCTTTTGTCCCCAACCCTGCCTTGGATGCGGGACAGGCCAGGATTGGGCTGCCTAGCACAGTCCACTTGCACAAATTCATCTGTATGTGACTGGCAAACAAAAAACAAGCAAAACAAAGAAAAAACAACAGTTTAAAAGTGAAGGTGATTGCACTTACTAAACACATGCCCCTGAGACTGGAGAATGAAGCTGCTGTTCCTTGACTCACAGCCCAGTCTTATTCAGCGCTGGAGCAGTGGGGCCATATGGCCCACATTGTATCCAGCGCTGAAACTGAGCAGGCCGGAGATCTCCTTGGTATAAGGGAACATTTGTTCCCTTACCCCATGTCAATCCCCAGCCTGGCCAATGGAGCTACTTGGATCTGTGCCAGCAAAACTGCTGAAGCTAGTCTGAAAAGCCTCATGTAGAGCCCCATGTAGGCCTCCTCCACTGATCCTCCCCCCTTCTGGGCATGAGCATCCCCCTCCCCACCCTGCCTTTGTTCTGCCCTCCCTCTACCCCTGCACTGCTTGATGCTGAATTTACCAGCACCGGCGGCCATTGAGATGGATTCAGCACCAGTGGGATGGTGCAGGCCTTTCTGCCGGTGCTGCCTACTTGCAAGTAATTGCAAATATGCTTCATAGCATGTTTGCAATGGCTAGCACTGGCACAGCGCTACAATAGGATTGGGCTGCCAGTCTCTGTTTCCACCTGCATAAAGAGACAGCACCTATTTTTCCACAGGGGATTTTCAAGGTAATTTTGTGTACACTATTTTAGTTTTATGCACTAACTCTGGAGGATAACTTTCGCATAACTAAAGGATCATAATGTTTTAAATAATTTTGTTACAGCCACTTATACTGTTGCAAAATTTCTGCTTCCATATCACTCCACACCTCTTCCTGTTCTTTTTCCAGGTTAACAGGAGGAGGTAGATTCAAATGTAGGCAATGCACATTAAATTCTGAATGAAAGGGAGGAGGTAGCAGAGGTACCCCCAAAATCCTAGATCTGGGCACCTAGTTGGAGAACTTAACATAGTTTAAGTCTCAGGAGAACTTTTCAGGTGAAAAATTTGAAATGTGGGAACCCAACTGCACTAAGTCCAGGGTCTTTGGATATCGGTGTGTGCCAGGATCCTAACCCCATTTCCTCTTTTCCTCCCTCTACCTTATTCTCCTCGGTTCTGTGCCAGGCAGTTCTGGCTGGCACAGATCTAAGAAGACCCATTGGGTGCAGAGGTGTGCCCCAGGGTAAGTCTCATCTCCTTACCATGTAGAGACCTCTGCAGCTGCCCCCTTTTCATAGGATTTAGAGTGCACTCCTTTGACATGACTACATTTGTGGGGGGGGGCATTAAGTTAGGATTGGGTTGTAAGTTTCTCAATAATGTATTTTTGCTTATTGTTTGTTTGCATTATTTTCTGCTACGTATTTACACTGAGTTGGCCAGTTAAAAGTTAGCATTTGTTGTACAGAGAATAAAGATAATTATTCTTCTTAGTTATTCACAGTAAAAGCTAAGATGTTCCTAAGATATTAACAAGAATTAAATCCTTGATTATACAATTCACCTCAGGAAACAATTTTAAACACAATCCTTTTATCAGAGGAACAACACAAATTGAGACGCAGAACTATAAATAGAGGTACAGCATAACAGTATATTAATGGACAACTAATTATTTTGTAAAATAAAATAGTACTGTGGTGAAGTTACTAAGGTCAATTAGTTTTATTTTAGTGAAGGCAGTAAGTATACATACAATTAGTAAATTTAGTGCAGATGGCATGAGTAATCTGTTGAGTCCTTTGAAGTAATAAACATTACCTTTTGTGGGGAAAAATGTTCATTAACTCTCCTGTATTTATTGGGTATCCCTGCAGTTTACAGTATGGGCTCCTACTTTGTCATCTTCAGGCAGGAGAGTGGTCCTCTCACACTTTGCTGGTCTGGCATCTGATGAATTGTGGAACTAAGCAGATTAGAACCGCGATTCTGACCGTAGGGCGCAAGTGCAAGACGTGACCACGTTCATGTTTCTAAGAGGATATTTTTAACCCCTGCTAATTGGGTAAGAGGCACTTTTTTAAGTGGGTGCTCCTTTTTTTAGCAGGGGGAGAGTAACTGGCCCACCTCACCCCAGCACTGTCTGTTCTAGTGGCTGTCTGCTGGTATTCTTTTGCATCTTTTTAGATTGTGAGCCCTTTTGGGACAGGGAGCCATTTAGTTATTTGATTTTTCTATGTAAACCGCTTTGTGAACTTTTAGTTGAAAAGCGGTATATAAATACTGTTAATATATAAATACTGTTAATAATATTTTTCTGCAACCTAGTATCTTGGGGGCCCAATCCTATCCAATTTTCCATCACCGGTGCAGCTGCAATGCAGCCCCAAGGCAAGGGAACCAATGTCCCCATACCTTGAGGAGGCCTCTGTGACTGGCTTCCCAACACAGGAAGCAGTGCAGACCCCACCGTCACAGTAGCACCGGCACTGGATAGGATTGGGCCCTAAGGTACCTACAGGGACGTGCAAGATTTCCTGGCAATACGTATAAATGCCTCAAATTACTACTACATCTCTTCTTTAGTTCTGTTGCAATTGCTGGTTGTCTCATTTGCCTCTCAGCCATGCTATGGAAGTCCTTCCTTTTTGGTCTACTTCTCCAATTGCCAGTTAGACCCATAGAAAGCCATTGCCATGCTATTGCTCTGAAACTGAAAGTTTAGGAAAACCCCAGACAGGAGCATTATCTTGTCTGCACCCCTGAGTGATAGCTGACAATAGGTAATACAAGCAGGACCTGAAAAAAATATTGCGGTGCATTCCCAGCCCCTGAAAAAAAGTTGCTGTTCAGGGTACCAGATCCCAGTTTGGAACAGGAATTTCAAAGTGATGTTCAGGCCTTGCAAGGGGAGTAAAGTTGGACAACTTTTTCCTTTCCTATTCTGTTGAACCCTGATCTGCTAAACAGCAGTAGGTTAATTTTGGGGCTGACTATCAGCCAAACACAAGCATTTTATTGCTATGCAGCATGGAGGAGGGATTCTGGAAAGTGGGAAAAGTATCCCCTGCATAATGCAAAGGAGAGAGTTTTAAAGTTCTTGACCCACATCCCTCCAACCCACAAGTAAGTGCTATAAACTGTTGGGGACATAAGAAGTCCACTTCCTTCTCCCTTCGACTTCCCATTTTTCCCCTTCAACCAACTGAGCCTGAAAGTGCACCTCTTACCACCTGCAAGGACCATCTCAGTAAGCCTCAAGGATAAGCCTGGCCCTGACACCTAGTACATCTGTAGGGCTGGTCATACAAGGAAAAAGAAAGACTGCACTCACTGATGAAATGTTACTTACTAATTATTAACAGCGAACCCTCAATTTAATGGACTAACAGGGAGGAAGTGGTGTCTTTTAATGCCAAAACTCTGTTAAATCTGAATGCACTGACATAAATGGAGATGCACATGGTCAAAACACAAATAATAAGTTTTTAATGAAGCAGAAAATGTCAGTTGTTTCTGAAGTCTATTAAAACACAGTTCATTAAATTGAGGGTTCACTGTAATAATGTTGTGCGACAAAAAAGTAACGTTCTTCTTTGATCACAAATGTTATTTTCTACAATGCAGAATGTGTACTGATTTATTATTATTATTATTATTATTATTATTATTATTAACAACTTTATTTTTACCCCGCTTTCTCCCCGGAGGGACTCAAGGCGGCTAACAAACAAGGTTAAAACTAATTTAAAAACGTAATTTAAAAACAGATAAAAACATAACGACATATCATAAAAACAGTAGATAGATAAAAAAGGAGTCAGGTAAAAGAGCATAGCACAGCAAATTATAAAAGGATCAGGCCCGTAACCAGATGTTTAAAAAGATATTAAAAGATGTTAAAAAGATGTTAAAAAGGCCAGGAACTCAGAAGGCTTGTCTAAACAGAAGGGTCTTCAGGCCTCGCCAAAAAGTTTCAAGAGAGGGAGCAGTTCTTAAATCAAAGGGAAGGGAATTCTATAGTGTTGGTGTCACTACTGATAAGGCCCTATTTCTTGCCGCCACCCCACATACCTCCCTAGGCGGCGGCATTTGTAAAAAAGCCTTCTCTGATGACCTAAGAGGACGAGCCGGATTGTACGGGAGTAGGCGATCTCTAAGATGCCCTGGCCCAGAGCAGTATAGGGCTTTAAAGGTCAAAACCAGCACCTTAAATTGGGCCCGGAAACGAATGGGAAGCCAGTGCAGCCACTGGAGAAGCGGCCCAACAGAGTCAAACCCCCTACCTCCAGTAACTACACAGGCCACCGCATTCTGCACTAGTTGCAGTTTCTGAACCACCTTCAAGAGCAGCCCCACATAGAGTGCGTTACAATAATCTAGTGTCGATGTCACCGTGGCATGGATCACCATGGCCGGGTCTGCACGATCCAAGTACAGCTGCAGCTGGCACACCAGCCATAGCTGAGCAAAGGCCCCCCTAGCCACAGCCGCCACCTGGGAATCCAGGAGCAGCTGCAAGTCCAGGTGGACCCCCAAGATGTGGACCTGCTCCTTTAGGGGGAGTGCAATCCCATTCAGTGCAAGCCGATACTCCAACATCTGCATTGAGGATTTCTGAACCAGGAGAGCCTCTGTCTTATCCGGATTTAATTTCAGCTTGTTAGCTCCCACCCAGATCCTCACTGCCTCCAGACAGTGCTCTAGGACCTCAACCGCCACCCTGGAGTCTGGAGGAAAGGAGAGATAGAGCTGGGTGTCACCAGCATATTGATGGCACCACACTCCAAACCCCCGGATGACCTCTCCCAGTGGTTTCATGTAGATGTTAAATAGCATGGGGGACAGAATTGAACCCTGTGACACCCCAAACCTCAAGGGCCAGGGTGTCGAACAGGCATCCCCCAGTACCACCATCTGGGACCGATCCTCCAAGTAGGAGCAGAACCACTGCAAAACAGTGCCTCCAACTCCCAACTTGACCAATCGGCCCAGAAGGATACCATGGTCAATGGTACTGAAAGCCACTGAGAGGTCCAGCAGGACCAACAGGGATGCAACTCCCCCTGTCCAGTCCCCGGCGTAGGTAATCCACCAAGGTGGTTTCTGTCCCAAAGCCCGGCCTGAAACCAGATTGAAAAGGATCCAGATAATCCGCTTTATCCAAGACCCTCTGGAATTAAGACACCACTACCCGCTCAATTACCTTGCCCAGAAACGGGACGTTGGAGACTGGCAGTAGTTGTCTAATACAGTGGAATCCAGGGAGGGCCTCTTCAGGGGGGCAAACCACCACCTGTTTCAAAGCACATGGTAACGTCCCCTCCATCAAGGAAGAGTTGACCACCCTCCCTGTCCGCTAAGCCAGTCCACCCCGGGCAGCTCATCAGCCAAGCTGGGCAAGGGTCAAGCAGGCAGGCAGATGGCCTCACACTCCAAAGGATTCTGTTCACATCCTCAGGCTGTACAAGCTGAAAAGAATCCCACAACACCGGACAAGTAGTTGTCAAGGGGACATCATCAGACACTGTCAATGTGGCATGCAAGTCATGACGAATACGATCGATTTTATCTGCGAAATGTTGTGCAAACACGTCACAGTGGCTGACCTGTGTTCCTCCTGGTCTACTGGAGGGGCCTGATGGAGGAGTCCCCGTACCACACGGAACAGCTCTGCCGGACAGTTCTCAGCAGACGCAATGGTAGCAGAGAAGAAAGATCTCTTCGCTGCTACCACCGCCACGGAATAGGCTCTGTAATGAGCTCTACTCCGTGTCCGATCGGATTCATCACAAGTTTTCTGCCACCGTCGCCCTAGACGCCTGCCCTGCCACTTCATCATTCACAGCTCCTCAGTGAATCAAGGGGCCGCTCCGAGTCTGCAACGCAGCAGAGATCACTCTGGAGCAATCTCAACCACTGCCCTGGTCATTTCCCCATTCCAGAGGTCAACCAGGGCCTCAGATGAGACGCCAGTCTTGGCAGTGGGAAAATCCCCCAGAGCTCTCAGGAAACCTTCAGGATCCAAGGGTGGACCACAGAATGCGGTGCCCGCCTCTGCAAAGGTAAGAAGCTTCAACAAGCCTAAACCTTACCAGGAAGTGATCTGTCCATGACAACGGAGTGATCTTAACCTCCTCTACATCCAGATCACTACTCCTGTGCCCAGCTGTAAACACCAGGTCCAGCACGTGTCCTGCAGCATGTGTTGGGGCCAAGATCTTCTGGGAAAGGCCCATGGTTGTCATGGCGGCCATGAAATCCTGAGCTGCACCTGCTGCCGGTGCCTTGGCATTAACATTGAAGTCCGCCAGCACTAGTAGGTGGGGGGCCTCCAATGCTACCCCCGAGATCACCCCGGTCAGCTCAGGCAGGGAGACTGTTGGGCAGCAGGGTTGGCGGTACACCAACAGAATCCCAATCCTGTCTGGTCCTCTCAACACAACATGCAGGCACTCGAACCCAGCAAACTGTTGAACAGGGCACCTGGTAAGGGAGATGGACTCACGATAGACCATTGCAACTCCCTCTCCCAGTGCCTGCAATCTTGGCTGCTGCAACACCTGGAAACCTGGTGGACAAAGTTCGGAGATAACTCCTCCTGCCATGTCCAACCAGGTCTCCGTAATACATACCAGGTCTAATACATATTTAGGTCTATGATGATTCAATGTATGGCAGTGACAAGCAGAAGAATATTCTTTACCATGATAATTCCCAGAGCAGTGATTTTCAAGCAGTGTGCCATGGGAATTTGGGGGAGGGTCATTTATTAGTAGGGCTACTGGGGAGGTGAATCCCACACCAGCAGTGTGGTGTGCCTTGTCAGTTGTCAAAAAACTGATGGTGTGCCCTGAAAATTTTAGGTATGCTGAAACTGATGGTGTACCCTGAAAATAGCCTTGTCAGTGTGCCATGAGATGAAAATGTTGAAAATTGCTCATCTAGAGATACAGGGGAGCCCTGTATCTGCGGATTCCATATCCATGGATTCATGTATCTATGGATTGGGTCCACAAGGGCCCCCGGCATGCACCCCCTTCAAAAGCAAGGGGAGCAGAGTTCCCCTCACCTCCACAGGGTGGTGTCCCCTCGTATCCACGGATTCAGTTATCTGTAGGGGTTCCAGAATGCAGCTCCTGCAGACATGGGAACATGTCTGTATAAGCACACAAACTTAGGACCTAATCAGGATGAATTACAAGCCTCTTTTGTAAAGTATTTTCTAGATTTTTCTTCCACATTAAGAAAATTAAGTAGAAAATTCATTGCTAGTCATTGTATTGTGCTTTATATCATGTTCAGCTACATAGAAGTAATTCTTAATGGGGTTACAGTGCTTATATGAATAAAATATTGGACTTTCCAAGCTCTCCTTATGTACTGTTTTTTAAATAAATGTACACATATACCAAAGAAGATTTGATCATCCCTTTGCATTTACAGACCTATGTTCTAACAGTCCAAGCCTACTGAAATTCCCCCCCCCCCCCACAACTAATGCAGCTGTACCAATGGAGTGTGCATTGTATCTGTGGGGTGTGGGGGAGTCAGAAAGGTCACCTAAAGGTAAGTGAAGTTTTGTTTGCTTACCCCAAGGAAAGCCTCAACTGCTGCTATGGATCTCCTGCTGTTTAGCATGCATAAGTCCAGGGCCTTTAATAGTGGCAGTAAGGGAGATGAATGGGGTTTAGGGGTTAGGACAGGGAGGCTTTGAAAAGCAGAGATAAGATCTGGTGTGCATGACTGCCACCAGATCCACCTATTCTCTTCCCACCCACCCCCCAGTTCCTCCCTCAACATGCCCTGTTACTCTTTTGTAGTGTCAAGAGTGGAAATTTTCCAGTGTCATCCAATTGGTCTTAGTCTTCTACAGCCTAAACCACAATAGACATGGTCAGTAATATAATTAATCAATTGTGCAGTAGTTCATGGGACCTTCCTGTGCAAATATGAATATAATAGTCTCACATTGCACAGCACAGAACTACCAGTTCTGCTTCATATGGTGCATTGCTGCTGCCCATCATGTGTGCATCATCTTTAGGTGTCTTAAGTTTAATATGAAGCTGATAATAACATTCTACTAGTTAATTTTTCTCAGCCAAGTGGATTTAAATTGAGTGACATGCACAGTTGGTGACACAAGTCTATAAGCTTACAAACCAATTCAAAATCACATTAGCAATACTATTTTTTTTATTAATGTATTATGGAAAAAATCCAGTCAAATTTAAACAATTTTCAGCCCCACTGGTTTCAGTGGAAGAATTAAGTATGTATTCCATTGAAAACAGTGAGACAAGAGTGCTTAACTTTGGCTGGATTATGCCCTGTGTTAACCACCTCACTAATGCACCATTAGCATGTCAAAATGCAATTTATCTTCACCTTACTTGTATCAGGATGGAGATAAAAACAGAGCTATCCCCTATTACAAAATAACTTACAAGGAATTGCAATGGCTATAATTATGCCACTATCATACACTTCCATTAAGCTGTTTTCTAAAATTTCACTTTGTTTTCAGCGCTGTGCTAATTTGGATTATCAACCCCATCCTCTTCTAATGTTTACAGTCCCACACAATTGTAGTTTCTGTCTGCTGACATTTGATGAGAATGAACAAGCATTCAGCATAGTACTTGTTCCCCCATCCCCAGAGACCACTGTATGTATATTCTTGAGGTGTTCTTTCCTAGAATAAACAGGCACACAACATCTAGAGAAAATGAATGGCATGCTCTAACTCAGTGGTTCTCAAAGTGGAGGGTCATGACCCATCATAAAAACCAAAAAGGGTCACTTTCCCTTAAGAGGAGTAACCCACAGATGAGTGTCGTGGCAGCGCCACAGCAATCACTGTGCCACAGGCACCCAGACTCATTTCAACGTATCTAGAGGGACTGTGCAGCCTCCCAGAGTCTCCTAGAGACTCACTTTGCGAGCCTCCCCACCGCTGCAGTTGGAGCCCACTTCCGGTTTTGGAAACTCCATGCTCCGGAGCTCTGACCGCAAACTGGAAGTGGGCTCCGACTGTAGATCAAAACCCACTGCAGAGGGGGGGAGGCTCACTGAGTGGGACTGCAAGCCTCCAGGACTCTTCCTGAGGCTGCACTGTCTCCCCCAAGGTATGCTGAAATGCGCCTGGGTGCCCGCAGCACTGCAATTGCTGCAGCGCCATTTGGACATCCCCCCCTCCCAGTCCCCACCTCGCCAGCACTTACCCCAGGATCTCAGACTCCCGGAGAGTTTGAGAACCACTGCTCTAACTCCATCCATGTAATTTTCTACACTGTTTTTATTCCACAACAAAATGTCTGTTGCATTTAGATTTCTGAAGGGTTTTATGGATGTCCCATTTTATGGATGGGACATTTTATGGATGGGTTTTATGGATGTCCCATTCCCACAACAAATCCGTAAGGACAACAAGCATTACACAGTAATTGATGATGTCTGTGATAAGAGTTTTATATAATAGACCAGGTTCTGATGTGGCTGAATGTAAACCTAGGTGTAAAATCCTTGTTTAGCACAAGAGAGATTTAAAATAACAGAAAATATAGCTTGACTCTGCTTTCTAATAGGAAAAAGTGTTTAGGGAGAGTCTATAGGGCAGCAGTTCTCTTGATCATGGTCGAACTAGATCGTTGCTAGTGAAACATCCAGTAGGCTCGTGTCCGTTCATTAGCTTTTTCAAATCTCAGAAACAAACGACTGATGGCCCAATCCTATCCACTGTTCCAATTCTGGTGCAGCCATGTGAGGGGTAGACACAGAGGCCTCCTCAAGGTAAGAGAATGTTTGTTCCTTTTCCTCAGGGCTGCATTGAAGCTGCAGTGGCACTAGAAAGTTGGATACGATTGGGCCAAGTCAAGAGAAAGTACAGAAGGGTGGCAGTCCTAGTGTGTGGGTAGAGGGGGCAATAAAACTTTGATTGCTATGATAAATTTGTTGTAAGCTGCCTTTGGCTTCACTCTGGCTAGGAAAAGTGGAATAAAGCATTCTAAATAAAATAAATAAATAACAAAAAAGGTACCCACAGATAAAATGAGTAATTGGGCCCAGGAACCAATCGGTTGGTAATAACTTGGCTGAGTTCACAGGAGCATGGGATACGTGGAAAGGCTGAGAATGCATTGTTAGTAAGGGAGCCAGACCAATATGCCTTTTGGTTTGAGTTCATGGCTTGCTGATGTAACTTGGATGATGCAAGATCATTGGAATAGAAGCAGTCATGTGGTCATGTGCAAATGATAATGTTTAAGTTTGTATTGCAATTCTCACAGAAGAGTCACAGTAGCATAACAGAGAATTTATTTTCCATTTTGCATCAGTGAACGCAACATATCAGTGTTGTATAAGTAATCTCAGCAACAGAGGTATATTTTTAAGTAATCTCAGCTACTGAGGTATATTTTCCATTCTTTAGGATTTTGGCAGAAAAACCCCTGTTGTCTTCAATTGGAGCCATGCTGTTAAAGTTTTCGGCCACTCTGGAAATACTTCCCACTGTGTCAGTGAAGATTTCAGTGGCCCTTGTGAGAAAACGTTTGATTTTTCTAAACCATATTTGTATGAAATCTTTTAACTTTCAATAAGGTTTACTGTATTTTTTCCACTTGTATGGAAGTTTTGGCTTCTAGCAATGGTAAACCACACATTACTCATACTTCTTAATCCCTCAAAAATCAGAATTTTAAATCGCTTTAATGCCCTTTCTTTTAATTAGAATGTTGCTAAATCTCTAGGCAGTCTTACCAACTACTTTAACCTCCTTTTAATTTGTCGTCTAGAAAATTATAACTCTTCATTAACTTTGGGAGACAGAGCATTAAAATTGTGATATATCATTCTCCATTTTATTAACAATCTACTTAATGAATTCAGTGCTCGAAGCAGATCGTAGTGATAATATATGCATTTACAATGTTTTTTTTAACAAGAATTTGGCAAGAAAGCTAATATGAGAGCACACATTTAATTGCATGCATGAGAGCACATGTATCCACACTCAGACACAGAACCAAACATGAACTTTGCGACAAAATGCTGAACTTTACTTTAAAATGTGGGGTTTTACCTTAACAAAATTAATCTCGAGTAAGCACAATTAAAATGACACAAGTTAGAGATGCTAACTTAAATCCCATTAATTTCAGTGGGATTACAAGCCCAAACCTAACCCCTTCCAGCCCAGAACATGCAGCTCTACTGATGGAGTGTGTGCTACATGCTATGGGTGATGGGGGCAGACAGCCCAGATGACATAAGTCAAAAATACAAACAGCCAATCAAAAATTCCCTGCTGAGATTAACAAAATACTGTCCCTATGTTAGAGCCCAATCCTAAACTTCCCCGGCACCCAGAAAGACTGTCTTGCTGAAATGGCTGCCACTGTATCATGTGGGGCTGGGGAAACTGCTGGATATCTCCTTGGGGTAAGAGAACAGTGTTTTCCTTACCACTTGTTTTTCTCCATGGCTCGGAAGGGGGTATAGGTTGTGGCAATAGCCTCTGCCTCTATCCCTGCCCCCTCCCAGGCCTGATTCTCCCCTTGTTCTGCCCTCCCTTTGTCCCGTTCTGCCCCCTCCTCATGCCTTTCCCTGCCATGAAAAGGGTCCTAGTCACCCAGGGGACACCTACCACTCCATGCTCCTTCTGGGCATCTGGACTGTGCAGAGAAGCAGCACCGACTAGTGTTGGCCTCTTTACCCATGCTGCGGCTTCACTGCCAGCAACAAAGTGCCTTATGGCACTTTTGCAATGGCTGTTGCCCAGGCAGCGCCGGAGGTTGTGGCGCTGACTGAGTATAGGATAGGGCGGTCCATTCCCCATGCTATCCCAGGTGTCTGATTCCCTCACTCACAATTCAGCAAGGTGAATGGCTGTGCCTTTTGCAAAGTAGGATAAGATAACACACACAAGCATTTTTATGCATGACCTTAATTGATGAAGGGTTGATGATGTTGCGGGTCCATCCAATTAGATTATTTACAATCATTTGGGCATCCTCTCCTGATGACCCAGTCAGGTGGTTTTGGATGCCCAATCCACTACACCACCCTGGCAGGCTTGAACTGTATCCAGCACAAGTTAGGAGCTGGCTGTGGCTCAGCCTGAGGCAAGAGGAAATATGTCCCTTACCCCATGCTGCTGCAAATAGGTGGGGTGCTGTCACCTAAAGAGGCAGTGCAGGTCCAAGCAGCCTGGAACTGCCCTGGGTTGCCCAGGAATGGGGTTAGGATCCAGCATTAGCCTCCTGCTCCCTGCTGCCTACAGGACCGCCTATCACCTGCTCTCTCTCGCCCCAAAATGCCTCCTCCCCACCTTCCCCATGTCCCCCAGCCCCTGTGCTGGCCTGGAAAGGCTGGAGCAAACTTACCAGACCTGGAGCCCATGTCGGCACGGGGAGGCTGGCACGCGTTCTTGTGCTGGCCTCCCCAACTCCCAAGTCAGTACAAGCTCTCTAAAATATGTGAAAATTACTGCAGAAGCATAAGTTGATCCTTGAAGATCTCGTGCCAGATTCAGTTTCAGATATCTGGAGCGGCATGCAGATTGTGTTCTTAACACACTGACGTTTTGAACCCAGTCTGCCTAAATATGTGTGTCAAAGGGGCATTATCTGAAAATTATTTCCTTTAGGAAGCAATCCTAATGCACCCTTGGGCTGGCCCAGAACTGTCGCAAACGTGCCGTCCTGCAATGTTAGCAATTTTGGTCTCTTGTGGTGTCACCCTCGCAAGGCTGGTACCTGGGGTGGACTGCCTCCCCCGCTCCTTGCTAGCTACACCACTGCATCAGTGCATTCCATCCTCACATGGGGTTTGAAGGGAACACATCTCTTTAAACTTCGAATGCCAGGCAATGATAAGACGGGGAGAGAGCGTAGCAAAACACTCCTTCTTCATGTGGGATGTAGGGTTGGGGATGTATTCCCTTTTAACTTTTAACAAGGATTTAACAACTTTTAACAACTTTTAACTTTTAACTTGTGCAAGGATGGGGGGAAGCAGATGGTACAATTTTCACTAGCTTTGAGTGAGCAAGGAGTGAATCAATGTGGGTCACATCCATGGTGGGCTTGAGGGAGGTGGCAGCAGACAGAGTGAAGAGCATCTACAATCTATCACCCCGCCACCATCCATTGCTAGCTGCATCAGCCTGCTTCATGGATGGGCTGGCCCTGGTGTGACTTGAGGCAGAAGGTTGGGTAAGATCTCACGGTCTCCCCTTTCCAGCCCGATGTTCTAATCTACAAAACCGATAAGATTATTTGAGGGAACATGGGGGAAAAAAATTATCAGGCATTCTGAAATAAGGAAGCCAAAGAATTATGGGAATAAAATATTGATTGGGAATTATGGAAAGGGGGGGCGGAACCAAAACTCTTATGCATATCACTGATGATGTAATTCATAGAATCAAGGAAGAAAATCAAGACTAGAAAATCAAGGAAAGTTACCTAAATGAAAGGTACAAAAATAGTAAGCTCCAGCAAGTTTTTTTTTTTAAGGTATTTTTTTTTAATCAGATGGATCAATACTAAGATGGATTGATAATAATGAAAAGTTTATTGTCTCCCAAGGCAGCAATCATGAAATATTAAGCAATTAATGTCCCATCTGACTGTGCTAATGAACACTCCCTCTCCCATTACACAGGCAGAGTTTAGATCTAGTTAACAGGTCCTATGCTCTTATTTATTTAATTTATTTATTTATATCCGGTCTTTCCCACACTGAAGCAAATGCCCAAGGTGGCTTACAAAGCTCATAATAAAGGTACAATGTATAACGATAATAAATAAAAACCATCCAAACAAAACATTAAAAAATTAATTTTAATATTAAATACAAAAACATTAAAACCCAGCAAAACCTAAAACACACTGTCAAGCCATTTGGGGGGATGATAATTTAGTCCAGGGAACCAATCAAACCAAAGCACTATTATAGAGGCGCAGAGGGCAAAATACCCACCCATCAACCAAATGCCAGATGAAATAGGTATGTTATTTCATCTACAAGGGTTAAGCACCTTTTTTATTTGCTTAAAGCTCCAGCTCCTTTCCAGTATAACCTTCATTAAGCAAAATCTGCAATTTTTGTTCAATATAGGGAGATGACCATCTTCTGAAAAGGTGAGTAAAGTGGCAACTTTCTGGAGCCACCCCCGATTTATTTATTTATTTACTTACTTGCTAGATTTGTTAAAAACAACAAAACATACATAAAAACAATGTTAAAAAGTTAGAGTGGTCAAAAACAGCAAAGTATCAAACAGCAGGCCAGAGGTTGAAAAAAAGTCCAGCAGGTGGCACCATTTAACACGAGTGCAACATTCTGTTCCTTGTGTAATGACATGCGGCCTCTAAACAGGATGCTGCCCCTTAAAAAACAAAAACAGTAAAAGCAAAAGAAAAAAAAAACAGCATAAAGTTGCTTATATTCATGCACAGTTTTGCAACAACATTATGCCATAAGAAAAGCTGCAATAATTCATAACAGCATCTTGTAATAAAACAGCTTTATGCATCTCTCCCAAACTGTTTAGTGCTCGAAACTCATCAGATGGCTGAGTAAGCATTACTCTTTGGGACAGTAAATCTCAGTTTCCAATATGGTCTGCATTCACAGATATATATTTTAAGCATTCATTCTATTACACTTATAGCTAAGTATTTGTGAAGAATGGGTAGCTATATATTTAAATATCTGGATGCCAGCTGCTTTGTTTAGTCAACTTCACTAATCTAAGTTTGTTCTAGAGATGAGACAAATGGGGATATAGGCAGCCCTGTATCAATAACATGGAATATTCAACCACTTGGGACAAAAAAATTCCTTCCATCTATTTGTGTTTATTTGGGTATCGGAAAGCATGCAAAGTACTGTATTTTAGAATCACAGCAGATTCAAAAAGCTAAGTCGATCCATGTTGGACAGGCTATGGAAGAAATAATGATACCAAGACAGAGGAAATACTCTGATCACCCAATTGGCTCCAGTGTTCCCCATAAGGAGTCCAAGCTGGTGCACAAACCCCTCCGGCAGCTGTGTGGCTTCAATGCATGCTGCAACACTGCGTCCAGATGTTTGGTAACGACATCACCATCCCCTCACCTCACTTCAGGGTTTCCAAGTTCCATGCTATGTGGAGCTCGGCAGGGAGGCATGCTGCCGAGCAGACGGGCACATGACAAGGAAAAATGCCCAAAGAATAAAGGACGTGTGTAATCAATAAAGGATTTGCGTATGCATATCCCAGCCTATCCTCTCTTCTGGAAGAGTTTGTGGCATTTTCTTTAGAAGTGTGGAGGAAGAGGCCTTCCAAACTGCTACTCTATGAACACTGATAAATGTGCTTTAAACAAGTGCATGTAGCGGGCAGTTTGGACAAGTCACCTCTTCCATGAAATTACAGAACATACCCCATACTCTCAGAAGGGAGGGAACAGGGTATGTGCATGTCATTAGTATGCATGTCTTTCATTGTGTGGGGCTGGTCAGGCAATTGCAGTATCATCCAAACTGGCCCACAAGGTAACATACATTTTAACAGGGTCTTTGGAGCCATATATTTCCATACGTAGATACAAGAAAACCTATGTACCAAAAAAAATATAAATTCATCGCATGGGTGTCCATTTTCTGCAATCATAGTCTTCTTTAGACATTACTTAGGACTCAGTCCTAACCAACTTTCCAGCACCGAGGTAAGGGCAATGCAACTCTGGGGTAAGGGAACAAATATTACCTTACCTTGAGGAGGCCTCCATGACTGATCAGGCAGAAGGCCTTTTTGGTTGGACTTCTCTTTCCAAGGAGGTTCACTTGGCATTTACACTAATGTCCTTTTATTTGCACAGCCAGTTTTTAAAAAAGTTTGGCTATGCTTATCTCTGCTATTATAATTCTACTATTTTAACGTTATTGCTGCTCCTGTTCATTCTTGTTTTATTATTCTATTCTTATGGATGCTTTGAGATTGCTTTTCCTTGTTAGCCCCACCAAGAACTATGCTAATAGGGCAGGTATAATTTTTATATATAAAATCCTACGCCATTCTGGAATCTCTCTCACTCTTAGGACTGGTTTTTAAGAGGATGTTAGGGTTGGGGCAGGAAGAGAGGGCCAGAAAACTTCCAGTGTACATGCAGAACACTGTTAGGACCCTCTTAAATTCCAACCATGGTATGGTTTTCAGCACTTTGTGGGATTCCTTTACATGCACTGAAGTGAGCAAATTAACTTACACATGGTTCCCTACACATGGTTAAATATCAGCAGAATTTTAAATGTGGACAATCATGTTCCCTTGGATGGATGGGCAGATGATCATCTGCTTTGTTCCTTATGTGCATTGCAAGTTGTGCTGTTCTACCTTGTAACTAACCTATGGCTTCATTCGGATAAAACTGAGAAAGAATATGTGCATTCATATCTTCCCCCACACATCCGGCATGCTACTGTCCCCAGGGTCACATGGAGGGAATATTTAAACCTAAATGCATACTTTAAATACTAATTTAAATACTAAAATAAAATAAAACTTTAAATAAAATATTAATTTATGCCTTTGGAGTATTTATGCCCCCACATGACTAAATATAGATGGAATTCTGTGCCAGGAAGGGAAGATATACACATTTGTCCCCATGCAATGGGTGCAAGTATATTTTGAACAGTCCAATGAGTTCCTACACATTCCCATGTAATGTTATATGGAACAAGTAGCCCTAAGTTGGAAAAGATAATATATTAATTGGCCAAAGTATATTAAAATATTACCATGCCAAAAAAATCAACGGTTGAAGGAAGACCATTCAGAAAGAGACTGGCAAATCTCCAATTTTAATCATGTTCTACAAATAAAATCGTTAACAAATAAGTGTTACAGCCCAAATCTAACTTGTGCTGGAACAGGCAAGCTGGCGGGCCTGTGCTCTAGCCAGCGCAAGTTTGGGGCTGCCTAAGGCCTGGCCTGAGGCAAGGAGTAACATTTTCCCTTACCTCAAGGAGAGCTGCAGCAGCCCCAATGGGTCTACTTGGATCTGCACCACCTAAATTGGTGGCACAAATCTGAGCAGCCCGGAGCTGCCCTGGGCTGCGCAGGAATGCGGTTAGGATCCGGCATAAATGCCATAGCCCGGCCCCACCTCCCACTCCCCGCCTGCCCTCCCCCACCCCAAAACGCCTCTCTCCTGTCTCTTCCCTGTCCTCTCCATGCCCCCGCAGTCCCCCAGGGACACAGGAGCAAACTCCACTGGTGCAGGCACAAACTCACCCTGCTTGGGGTCCGCATTGGCACGAGGAGGCCGGTGCACGGATAGCTCCCCTTATGTTGGTGCAAAAATGCTTTACATCACGTTCGCAACGACGCTGGGCCAGCGTAAGAGACTTGCGTCCGTCCAAGACTGGATGGATAATCTCTTAAGATCTCTTTCAAGGAAATATAAAAGCATCCTACAAACAACATGTTTCACATCATTGCAGTAATCACAGTTACTTGTAAGGAAAGTGGATACACCTCTGTGTCCACTTAAAGTTTGAGCCTATGGAAATATTTCTGAGCAAGAGATCAACATTAGCATGAATGCGACAGCAGGGACAAACATTTTCCCCCCGTATTGCACAATATTTATTTATGTACTTTCTTATTTGCCACCTTTCCACACTCCAAAGGTGGCTGACAATACAAATATAAAATAAATATTACATTAAAACCAACTCCATAATAAAAGCAAAAACAATAAAACAGCAACAATCAACACAGAAGCAGACAAGGTCAAAACAGCAGCATCAAAAGCAGTCATATACAACTCACCAGCAGCTCGCCTCTCAACTACCTCCAAAAGCACAGGAGAATAAAAACGTCTTTACTACCCTTCTAAAAAACCTGAGGGGAGCAGGTTTGATGAGCTGGCTGGAAGAGATTTCCACAGAATGGGCATCTCATCAGAAAACCAGGGGTGAGAGAGAATGTTTTTGCATCTTGTTATTTATTAATTTGCTTTCATTACTACATATCTTGGTTGCTGCATTATTCACTTGTTAAAGTCGCATTCATTTTGAGGGTTTTTCATTTGCAATTTTTAACACTATTTTTTTTGTCTGCCTGCAGAAGTAGAATGTATTTTGGTAGCTGCCTCTTGACAGACACAATTATTTTTATTCAAAATGCTTGGATATTGCATCATCTCTGGGAACTCTGAAAAAAACTTTGCAGAAAATGTTTGCGTCCACCAGAATTCATCAGTCTTGCAGGATCAGGATATTCTGTGAAAGCAAAGTGGCAATCACCAAGTGGCAGCCACAGAAATGACTGCAATAGCAAAATAAGCCTCAACCAAAAAATAAACATCTTCAGCCAAATCCTATCCTGGGCTGATGGCAGCAGATATCGCGATCCACTGGATCCACTGTAGCCTACTTATGTGGTGCAAAAGGTGCACCACTGTTGGGTGATCAGGAGATGCTGGTGCAATAGCAGTGGCTCTGTGTGCCCATCAATGTACTGGATCTGGTAAAATGGAAGTCGGAGTGGGTCGAGGGAGGTTTCAGGGAAGAACCAGGGGTAGGAAGGAGAGGATCTTGGCGGCAGCAACGCACACTGAACCCTATTCCCCTTTCCCAGCCCAGACCCACCCCCTGACTTCTCCTCAGACCTGTTCTTGCAAAAGAGCTGGCATAGGCCCGAGAAGACTCACTGACGGCCAGGAAGTCTATGGAGAGGTGAGTACAGCCATGCATCGCTTAGCGACAGGGATGCGGACTGGCACCCCCGTTGCCAAGCGAGGCTTGACATTTTGCAAAGCTTCTGAAGGTGAAGGGAGCACAGCTTTTCTGAGTCTCACAGAGGCAGTACACATCCACACACTGCCTCTACAAGGCTCAGAATCTTGGTTTTGGACGAAAACACGCAACTTTCGGTTTCCTGGGCAACCAAAAGTCACATGTTTTTGGCAAAAATGGCTAGTCTGAGCCCTGTAGAGGCAGCACACATCCATGCGCTGCCTCTATGAGGCTCAGAAAAGCCTCCAGAGGCAAGGGGAGGGGTGAATACAGACCAGCGGCTGCTGCTGCATATGCAGGCTGCTGCTGGTTGGAATGTCGCTAAGGAACACTCAACTGTATAAAATATTTTTATTTACCTCTGCATGGCTGTCTTGTTGCTCCCCCAACATAGCACATAGTACAAGTAGCCTGTCCGTCAGCAGTAGACTATATAGTAGTAGTAGTAGTAGACTCCATCAGCTATAGAGTGATGGGGATAGGCTTGGGCTGTTAGAGTGGTTTCACAATAAATGACAAATGAAGCAGATCATTCAAGTCATGTTGCCACTTTTTCCTGAGATGAATGCGCATCCTACAGGTCATACATGTTACTGATAAGGTAAAGCCCAATCTTAACCAGTGCTGGTGCAGCAGAGCCATTTGGCCCATGCTCTATTTAGAACTGGGAAAGAGCAGGCTTGAGGTCTCCTCGAGATAAGGTGACATTTGTCCCCTTATCTCGGGTAAAGTCTCATCCTGGGCAATAGGGCTACTCAGATCTGTGCCAGTAAAATAGCTGGTGCAAGCTGGAGCAGCCCTGTTTTGAACTTCCAAGCCCGGGAGGGAGAACAGGATTCAGCATGCACCAGCACTGCTGATCCTGCTCCCTCCTGGACTGCATCTGATACACCACATCTCTGTCTTCCCCCTATCCATTACACCCCTCCTGCCCTTGCCCCTTACCTGTTCCATCAGGCAAGTCTTGTGGATTCAATGCTGGTGGGAAGGTGAAGGCTGACCCCGGCACTGCTCACTCGCCAAATTTTGCAATGTGTTTTACGGCATGTTTGTGATAGCCATGACAGCCAATGCTAGCACAGCGGTCACTGTGTTGGCATTTGTTGCAAATAGGATTGTGCCGTTAGTCTCATGTCTAGTACGAGTCTACAGCTGGTGATCTATCTGAGCAAGGAGGAAAGAGTTCCCTAGCACACCCGGATCCCAGAATGTTTAGGGTTTCAATTGTTTGAACTAGAACAGAACCCAAAAACTAAGTGGTGTCAACTAGAGCAGTCATACTCCTTGAGTACCATATTCATTGCGGCTCATCCCAAACAACAACTCTGGACAACCAACAGCTTCAGTTGTCAAGGCATGTGAAAAAGTTTCAGATGTAAGGGCAAAAGCATGCAGGCTTAGAAGTAAAGCTAGGGTGACACCACTGAAAAATCCCCGTTTAAATGTTTCAACCACTCTGCCTCACATGGTGAATGTACAGAAGTAGAATAGTCACCAAAGACCAGAGTATGGTGGACCAATTCATTCTGCTCTCATAAGAGATCATATGGTAATGTGCACAGGGTGCCACGGCTGGCCATTTTGGAGCCACCACCACAAACAGAGCAGGTAAGCTGGTGCGGGGGGGCAGACTGTGGGTGGGAGAGAGTGGAACTGGATGTTTTGAGGGAGGAACCAAGGGGACCGAAGGGACAGAAGGGGATGGATCTAGTGGCGATGGAGCACACAAGATCTTATCCCCTCTTTTTAAAACATCCCTGATCCTTTTCCCTCCTCAGAAATATGCCACCAAAATAGGTGGTGTGTGTCCAAGGAGACTCATATGTGATCCCAGGGTTTTCGCAAAGCTAAGTAAAAAAAAAATGATTTACATTTTGTTTGCCTTTGTGCTGCTCCCTCACCATAGGATGCAGCATGTATCTTTTTGGCATGACTGCATCAGTGCTGGTTGTGGGAGATAAGATTACATTCTCAGCAGATGAATACAGGAGGTAAAGATTATTTAGATATCCTGATCCAAAAAATGTGGTTTGTAAAGGTCAAAAAGAGCATTTTGAATTGGGTTTACAAATAAACTGGAAGCCAATAATATGTACAACATTAAACTTGTATGTTCTACAAAATGGACCCCAGTTAGAAATACAGTACTGTGGGCCCCCATATCCACAGATCCCGTATTCACAGTTTCAGGCATCCATGGATCCACGGTATCAATGGTATCCATGGACAGGTATCAGGTGGACTCCCACCACCTCCGAAGGGTCTTCTGAGGCCACCCGCAACTGCCCATGGCTGCTGTGGGCCTCAGAATAAAAGAAAGGAGTGAAAAAATGGAAGTGAGGTTTTAAATACCTTATAAGGTATTAGGAGGCCTGTGGAAGCTTCCCTCGCCTCCAGAGGGTGGGGGGCATCCCCGGTTATCCACAGTTTCATTTAACTGCAGGGGGTTCTAGAACAGGACATACTGATAGTATGTATCTGCAGTAGGTGAAATTTACAAACACTCTTCAAAACAATACCTACGTAGTGTAGAGTACATTATAGCAATCTATTCTGGATATGTCCAATGTATGACCAAAACCTGAAATTATCAAACATGTCTTCTCCAGGAAAGGGTCAGGTGACTAAGTGCAGGGACAGAGCAAAAAGTGCTCTTGATCACAAACGTAACCTGGCCATCCAATCCAGAAGCACTTCCAAATTATGAACTTGAGTCATATGAGGAAGTGCAACACATATCCTAAAGCAGTGGTTCTCATTTAGCACTGGGACCCACTTTTTAAAATGAAAATCTGTTGGGACCCACCGGAAGTGACATCATCAAGCAGGAAAATTTTTCACAATCCAAGGTTGTAATCCTACCCACACTTACCCAGGAGTAAGTGCCATTTACTATCATTGTTAAAAGAATATACATATTTTTATTGTTGGCAACTTTCAGTCTCGAAAGACTATGGTATTGCGCTCTGAATGGTGGTTCTGGCACAGCGTCTAGTATGACTGAAAAGGCCAATTCAGGAGTGACAATCCCTTCCACTCTGGGAGCAAGTGTAGTGTGTCCCTGGTCTGTCTCCCTGGCTGTGGGCCTTCCTTCTTTGCCTCTTTGCCTCAGTCTGTTGGCAAAGTGTCTCTGCAGTCTGCTCAGCTCCATGTTGATGACAGCTGTTTTGCGTGCGTTGTCTCTTTCTTGCAGGTTGTAAGAGAAGCCAGGTGTCATTGTCCTTAATGGTCCAGGTCCCCACATAGTAGCTTGTTAAAAGTATAGGTCTGTAACATTTCCCCAAATGCAGTCACATCCCATGGTAGCATCAAGTCTAATATATTAAAAATAAACTATTGAAATAAATGGGAACCCATCTGGAAATGGCTCGTGACCCACCTAGTGGGTCCCGACTCACAGTTTGAGAAACACTGTCCTAAAGAGTCTATACACAGTATTAGTACACTGGATTAGTTATTCTTCAAAGGCCTTGTCTGGACTAAGTTTTAGTCCATATCCACTCCATTACAGATTCCAGACACTAGTTCAGGACTTTCACTGCAACTTTGAAATCAGACAGGAAAAGAATAGGTAGGGCAAGATATCAATAGTTGATGACAGCACACCACAATCACTGGAAAACCTCTCCCAGTGGCTTTATGTAGATTAGATAGAATGGGGTTCAAAATCTTATTAACTGCACAGCAACTTTGGTTGCACAGCAGCGGTACCAGCACAGTGGAGAGATCCAGAAGAGCAAAGCATTATGCATGCCCTTTGCTTAGTACCCTGTGAACATCATCTGGATTTATGTATGGAGTGATGTATATTTGCATCTTGTGCTTGCTATGAGGAGGTTTAGGATGGTATACATTAGGAACGTAATTAATGTATGCATTTCTGTTTAATTTATACAAATTCCATTGACCTTTACTCAGCTGCTAAATGATACAATGACATTTAATGGAAGAAGTCTTGAATCATGACGGTATACATCAGAGTTTGCATCTCTACTGCATAATATATCACATTTCACAAATTGCACAAATGTTTATTTCATGGAACTCTAAAGTACATAGTCAAGACCACTGCCAGTTGCTTCCCTGATCTTATCATCTCTATAAGATAGGCTAAAAAAAATTAGAACAAATGGCAAATCATATGTTTTCTTGGAAAAGATGAAGACAAGAACACTATAAAAACATTATTATGTCATGCTTCACTGAAATTGTCTCCATGTAAGAGGAAATACTATAAAAATTGTCTACTGTTCTCTTATCAAGTTATTCTAGAAATTAGAAAAGACTATTACAGTAATTAAATAATTCTGTTTGTTGCATATATTAAAATCTTGAAGCATATCGTTTTTATTCTCATAGTTTATTTATTACTAGAGATTTATTACTAGACTGGGTCTGATTTCAAGCTGTGTATAGCCAGTCAACACAACAGAGGATAATCAGTAGAAACTTGCATGTCAACTAAAGGTCAATCAAAAGCATGTTGGCTTTTGCTAAGGTAGAAACACTTTACATATGAAATGCGAACATGTTAAATACTAACTGTAGACTGCAAGAATTTGTAGATCAGGTTTTCAAACCCTTTTAATGTGTGCTGTATTGTCTAGAAAGAAAATTATGATGATGGAAGCATAACGCTTAAAAGTACATGTAATCTATCGATCGATACTAAGAGGTATGCAGGGTACAAAATGTACTCCCTACTCTTAATTTGCAAAGTACATGCATGTAAGCAATATGAATGAATGTATCGCTTCCAGATTCAGGCAACACAACAATAAGGATTATGGTCATTTGATTCAAATCCACAGATGTATACAGGTATTCATTTAACTAAAGCTGAGTGACAGCATCCAGATATAAATAAAAACATCTTGTTGAAGCACTTTTCTAAAATATGGATCTTAAAGCAAAATTTATCTAAAATCCTTGGTTTGGGTCAGACTTCTGCATGTTGTGTCAGCAGAGAAAAGCTGAAAAAGTTAATAAATTATTGTCCTAAAAATAACAAAGAGTATGTAAAAAGAAAAAAAGGCCAACAGGACACACAGGATTCTTACAGTACTCTGTAAGCAGGTCCTACAATGCTCTTATATTCAAATATATCAGAAATTAAAAGTAATTTCATGTTAAAACTGGTACAATTTTAAATATGCTTAATGTCCACTGAAAATTGGTAGTTTTTCTGATAAATTAGGCAAGTTGTTACCTAAGCAAGATATTACCTTGCTCAAGGGAACTCGCACAAAGCATAAAAGTCTCTCCAGCAAGACATTACAGTACCTTGATCAATGGCATGGTGCACAGACCATCCTGACAGTGGTGGAGCGCTGAGAGCATACTTCACCAATAATAGCATTTAGAGAATTTCTCAATGGCTGACCCACAATTGGGACCCACTAAACATAATTTTGCACAATTTGGGAACTCAAAAAACCTGAAGCATTATGCTGTCTTTCTGATTGAGCTGCTGTTTGGATGGGGAATTGATGGTCCCTTCACAGCTATTTGACTGTATGCAATGCAACTGTAGGGGCCTATTACCATTTTTACCCATCCTGAGCTTTCGGAATGCCGTGGGCTATCCATTCAAATGAATAAGTACTTTTTTAATCTCCTGCAATTCAAACCTGTTCTTGGTACCATCTGCTGTTTCAGATCCCCATTGCGCTAAACAACAGGCAGACACATAAAACATGCACCTCTAACTCTGATATTGAAAGGAGGTTTTCCTTTCAATTCTCATGGGTAGAGAATTTTCTCTTGGACTTTATCTGAATCTGTGATAGTTTCCTATATAGATAATCAGGCAACAACAAGGTACTATAATTTCACTCTTTGGGTCCTGAAAATACAAATCAGAAGGTTCTCTGAAAATAACTGAAGCTAAATTTATGTCAACACATGAAAAATGATTAAAGATTTTCAGGAAATGAGTACAAATGCTCTCCCTTGCCATTTGGGACATGGTCAAAGCAGACAGCAATATGAAGAAATGGAAGGAGAAGGACATGGAAGAGCAGCAGAAACATGTTCAGGAATTGTGACAGGTGTTTGCCAATTTAAACAGCTGAATGGAGATCATGGTTCAATTATAACTGCTGAATCTGAGTCATGAAAACAGGGATATGATACAAGCCTTGCCCAGTTATGAGGATGACTGACCTGGTCATTCCAGGTGGAGAATTTGCAGAGGAAATACCCACCCACCTTCTACCAATGCACTACCCCCCACTCTCATTTTTTTCCACATACCTGTTCTCTCAGGTAAACACTATACATTTATGGAAAATTACATCTATGAGCATGGCAGTGAGTTTCAACGCACACGGGATTTGCAACCACATGTTCACTCCAACCACACTAATCCCTCCTCCAGTATTGTTAATCATCCTTTGGAGGTCTTTTTGTGTCTGCACATATCCCAGCAACACTCACTTGCCAAAAGAGATGGAAGTTTCCCCTGAGAGTTTGATATTCTGAGGGCACAGTCCTAACCCCTTATGTCATTGCTTTCCAGCACTGACATAGCGGTACCAATGGGACATGTGCTGCATCCTGCAGTTGGGTGTCACTCACGGAGGCCTCCTCAAACTAAGCGAATCCCTCACCTCAGAGCTGCATTGCCCTGATGCATTGCCCTGATGCTGGAAAGCACTGACATAAGTGGTTAGGATTGCGCTCTGAGAGTATTAAACTTCCTGGATCTGCAAGTTATGCGGTAGGGAAAGCGGCAGAGCAGGATTTGTTTATTTATGTTTATTTACATTGTCAGCCTGCACCAGGCATTCACACTACAGCCTTCAACACACATTAGTCATACATGTCCCTTGAGATTACTTGGACTTGCATTACTAAGGCTGCAATCCTATCCACTTTCCTGGGAGTAAGCCCCATTGACTATAATGGACTTACTTCTGAGTAGACAGGCATAGAATTGGGCTGTAAGTGTGCTCAGGATTGCAGCATGATTTCTGTTTCCTCCTCAGCTGCACAGAGTATGCACCAAGGACTGACCCATTCACATGGGAGCAAGCCCATGGCTTGCTACACTGCATCATCCACATACTGTTGGGGTGGGGGGCTGAGCTCAGCCTTTCAGAACTTTAGCTAGAGAGTAAGCACACTCTCCTCATGCCCATGAGAAAACCAAGACAGGAGGATCTCTGGTGAAGGCGGTATCCCCCCAGATCCACAGAGCAAACCATCAAAAGCTGCTTTCACTTCCATCTCTCCTACTCCTCCCAGGCAAGAGGAGGAGACGGCAGCTGTGAAAAACCTAAGAGAACAAGGAAGGCCAACTCTGGCAAAAAAGATTTTTCTGGGAGACAGTCTAGGATGCCATCTCACCTCATTTGAAGACTCAAAACTCACAGTTATTGAACAACCATGTGAATGTTCAAGCCATATGCTCAAAACCCACGTGAAAGATTCCCAACTCACAGATTAGTAAGTGAAAAGGTACTTTGCTTATTCTATGAGGGGAGAAAAAAAAACAACGAACAGAGGAAACCTATGTGGTTTTGCATCCAAACTTCTACTACATCCATGCTGATTTCCACATGAAACTTTGCGTATTTGTACTGAGGCTCAGTTCCCCTTTTCAAATTCACCAGCTGTGGGAGGAGGAGTGGAACGGTGGAAGCAGGTGATGGGACTTGGTGTGGCAAGGTGCCATGTGCTGCCAGATAAGGATGTAAATGGTGATATTTTGCACTCTACCTCAGGCACTAGAAGAGCTTTGGTTGGACCTGATCTAAAAACATGGGAGCATTGTACGCTTGTTTGGTGATAAATAACTGAGGTGAGAAACGACCCCTAATATTCAACTTGTACGATTCACTCTATGGTCAAAGTACATAGTCCTAGCATACTCTACTTATTGCCCAGTGGGCTAATAGGCATTTTTCTTCAGCAAAACAGCTGTAATGGAAGAGGATGCTGCT
The DNA here is from genome assembly GCF_035046505.1 of Tiliqua scincoides. Classification (NCBI taxonomy): domain Eukaryota; kingdom Metazoa; phylum Chordata; class Lepidosauria; order Squamata; family Scincidae; genus Tiliqua; species Tiliqua scincoides. Next base: position 173,220,929 of record NC_089822.1, on the reverse strand, counting down.
GGCAATAACATTCATAAGACTTCATGACTTCTGTAGATCTGGCCAATGTTGCTAATATTTATTCTCTTCCAACACCATCCCTGAGTCCCAACAAGGCACTAGATGGAAAGGACACATCATCCTAAGTATGTGGGCTAAAAGCTATTGTGCTGGTATGAACTGCAGAAGGGAGGTTTCTAGCAAAGACTGGTGTTCTTTCCCTTGTAAGAAATTGATATTATCATTATTAATTATCAGCAGGTTCATTGCAAGCTCTTAGCCTGTGTGGATAAAGGAGGATTGCATGATGGGCCAGTTTTTAGTTTAGGCCAACAAAATGCAGGAGTTTTACCGAAAGAGCTTCATAGCTAATGTGTGGGCTGAACTGCAGGCATGGCTGATACCTCGGCCGATCGCCCATTTCAGCATCTCTAATAAATAAATGTGACCTCATTTAAACTCCAAGTTATTCTGTCAGCACCTAATTTTGCATCCTGAGGCAAATTGCTACAGTTGGCAAAAATAAGCAGATGCTAGCTTGACATATGTGATTCTGCAATACTTTAGTACACTTAGAATAAAGCAGAGTTTGCACTCTAATGGTGGTAAAGAGTACTTTTAAAAAGAGAAATTGTAGTTCAGAAGACATACAATTTGATTTTCCCTAAAACAAAGGACTTCCTTTTTGTCAAATTATGCAAGTGGCAGACCATACTATATTCTTCACCTCTAATAATCTCTCTTTCTCTCTCTCTCACACACACACACACACACATACAATATGCTCTTGACTTTAATTTGTAGAGAAATGCCAGAAAATAGATTTTGGTGCTCTAGATCCCCGAGTTATGAATGCCCAACTTACGAACATCTCAAGTAACAGATGCCCCATTGGTACTTTTGCACAAGCTCTGTTCTGGTGCTTTCACGCAGGAACGATGCTGAGCCAGCTGTTCTGACTTACATCTGTTCCAACTTTGAGACAAACCTCCAGAATGGAATCAGGAAGAAAGTTGAAGACTTGGGGCCCAATCCTACCCAAATTTCCAGCACTGATGCAGCTGAATGCAGCCCTGAGGTAAGGAAACCAGTGTTCCCTTACCTTGAGGAGGCCTCCATGACTGCCCTCCCGCTGTAGGATGAACCACACGTCCTGTTGGCATGGCTACATCAGTACTGAAAAGTTGTATAGAATTGGGTCCTCGGTGTATTCTTTCTTCATCATTATCAAACGCCAGAGATCTGATGATCTTCTGCATCATCAAGTGCCAGAGATTAAAAGGTCCTTTTTCACTTCACTTTTTCCACTTTATCAAATTCTGTTTCTCAGACCAATAATGAAAAGCAGAATCCAACTGCCCAAACTTCATATGTTCATAAAATACAAGTTACAGAGTAAAATAATGTAACTTATAGCAGGGAAAAAAAGAAAGGGAGTACTTGCTGGCTACTGTTTGCCCTTGTCAATAATTTTCTTATGAATTTAGTTTACAGATTTTTTTATGTCTTGATTTTCCTGACACAGTTTTTATTAAGGTAAGAAGTTCTACAAACTTAATGCATTGTTTTATATTGTGCTGGTCAAGTACAAACAGATGTTGGTAAGGAGTTTTTAAACAGAACTGGAAAACTATTAGAAAAATATTTCAGACTGTATAATGACAAACATTATCAGAGCCTTTCGAATAGCAGCCAAATAGGGAAATATTACATTTAGAACTATACATTTTAAATGCATATTTACTTTTCGCAGAATCAACATTCTACTGAAATACCCACTCAGACTTGGAATAAATTTGCTCATGTAAATCACAGCCCAATTCTAGGTGCTTGTTATGCTGCTGGAACACGTGTTCCATGACAATGTTATCTGCATGACAACAGACTGGAAACAGCCGCAATGCAGGTAAGACCACACAGGGGGCAGGAGGGAGGTGGAATGGGGCAGGGGATGCCCCAGGTAAGGGAGTGGAATGGGGCAGGGGTTGGGCAGAATGGGGAGATGACAGAGACAGGGAAGAGGGCAGACTGGGTCCAGGAAGTGGGTGGGTTTGGCAGCAGTAGCACTGAATCCTCACCCCCTTCCAGGGCTTGATCTGCCTTCACAAGTCCATGAGGACTTGAGCCAGTGGTACCTCTGGCACAGGTTTGTGGCCAAGCAAAGATCCAAACCCAACCCAGGAATTCCAAATCCTAGTCCAACATGCTAAACACAGCCTAATGCATGTCTACACAAAACCAAGCCCCACTGAGTTAAATGCAACCTACTCTCAGGAAAGTGTGTAGAGAATTACAGCTGCTAAAATATATTTTTGTGTAATTTCTGGAAAAATCTATTTTTTTATAAACTTGTAGCCTAACCAGTCTCACGTGGATTCTGAGAGGCGAACAGCCTAATCTATGCAATAGTAGAGCTGGTGGAACATGCGTTCCGCTGGTTTGCGTTGTCATAAAAGCGCTGTAAAGTGCTTTGCAACAGTGCAGAAAGACTGTAAAGCTAAAGTTGCCTGCCAGGCCAGGTAAGTCTGGAACGGGGCAGGGGGAGGGGGTGGAACAGGTTGGCAAAGGGCAACGATGGGGCAGACAGAGTGAACCCAGGAGGGGTGCAGGATTGCTGGCACTGGCTATATCCTATCGCCCTATCTGGGCCCACCACTTCTGCACAGACCAACTCAGACTTGCACCAGTGATATAGCTGACCCATAGAGGTTGCTGAGGGTTACACCAGGGCAAGGAGACAAATGTCCTCTTACCCTGAAGATACCTCTAGCAGCCAAAATTCCCCCATGGGGTGCAACAGAAGCCATGCTGGCATCACTGCATTGCTGCAAGAGAATTTAGTTAGAATTGGGCTGTAAACCATTCTGAGGTCTTTGGAGAAATAGCAGGGCTCAAATCTAGAAAACAAAAATAAATGATTTGATAGTTTTAGAGATAATTTAACAAGCTGAAAATAAAAACCTCATAAGAAATGCAATTAATAGGACAACCTTAAAATATCTAATAGTTCTAATCAGAACTATGTACATGCACCCATTTAATATTAAAAGAGGGGTGTAAAGGGGCTTATAGTTATGCGTAATGGGGTAAAATTGGAAGTTAAAATTAGAAGAACAAATATTCCTTCAGAAGATTGAGCCATATAAGCTTCTGGGATTCACTTGCTGGAAAGACAGTCTTAAGAAACCCATTGCCTGAGTTGTATTAAGTAGGTAAAAAAAAAAAACTTTAGAAATAACTTCTTTGGGATCAGTCATATAAAGGATTATATGACTGAAGAGCATCTGATTTGGGAAGTCCAATGTTAGGAGAGTTTCAGTGTGCACAGCCATAATTTCCTCCATTATGACTGCATGTTATTATAGCCAGATTGTCCAAAACTTTATGTCACAAATCTGAGCTGTGTTTCATTTTATTTAAATAACTAAGGGCGCAATCCTAACACCTTACGTTAGTGTTTTCCAGCACTGACAGAAGGGCAATGCAGCTCTGAGGTAAGGGAACAAACATTCCCTTACTTTGAGGAGGCCTCCGCGAGTGACACCCAACTGCAGGATGCAGCACACGTCCCATTGGCACCGCTATGCCAGTGCTGGAAAGCACTGACATAAGGGGTTAGGATTGCGCCCTAAGGATGCAATCCTGCCCTTCATTTGGGCTTGTGCTGGTGCAGGAGAGTCGCAAATGTGCCAAAAAGCACATTTGTACCTCCCCAAGAGTAAGCTGGGCCGGTGGACAGAGGTGCGCCAGCCTGCAGAGGCTGACACAAGCCTCGGCTTCCTCAGCGATCTTAGAGTCGGCCTGGCTGGGTCGACACAAGGCTCTGGGGTGGGCAGGGAGGAGACAGGTGGGAGGCATTCCTGGGCAGGGGAGGGCGCGTGGTGGCAGCCCTGGGAGCGGGTGGGTGGGTGGGGAGTGAGAGGCGGGACTGGGATCCAGCACTTATGCTGGATCCCAACCCCCATTCCTGGGGAGTTCAGAGTGGCTTCAAGTGGCTACCACTCCTCCTGAGGTGGCACAAGTCTGAGGAGACTCATAGGGGCAAAGGCACTTTACCCAGAGAAAAGTTTCCCCTTGCCTTTGGCTGAGCTGCTTTGGGCCCCTATCCTGCGGTGGATAAAGCGCAAGCCTCTTGGCTTGTCTGCTCCAGTGCAGGGTAGGATTGAGCCCTAACTCTAAGAACGTAAGAACAACTCTGTTGGCTCAGGCCATAGGCCCATTTAGTCCAGCTTTGTGTATGTCACAAAGCCTTGGTGGTCCACCAAATGTCCAAGGGACCACACAAGACAAAACTCTCTCAAAAGGAACAACATGGAAGCATAATTAATTATCTCCTAAGGTTACAATATATTCCTTACAATATACAATATTGTATTGTATATTACAATATATGTATTATATATATTGTATTACATATGTATTACATTTATGTATTACATATAATATACAATGTATATTACAATATATGTCTCCTATATATGCACTGCAAGAAGTTTTAAACCTCTATGCAAAGAAAATGATGTCAATCTCAAACTACCCCCAAACATGCAAGTAATTAGATGGGTCTCCTCCCTTTATTTTATAAGAAATTAAGTGTATAGCAACTGCAGAGACAAAACAATGTCAGAGAAAAGTGTACAATCACGACACTTCAATTACACTTCAGTAAGAAATAGGGTAGAAATTGCAAAGTACCTCATAGGTGATTATTACCATATGCTAATCACAATGTTTTACTCATCTTAGCTGTACAGTTAGTCCCACAAAGAAATAAGCAGCGGAAATGTCTGTATGATACCTGTAATGAACCTTGGTGACATAATACAAGGTTATATGTCAAGAATATGACAACATGATGACTGGTTAACTCTTGAATTGTTAATCGCTTTGTTAAAAAGGGAATTCAGAAAGTAATTTTGAATATGCCTGAAGCCAAAATATTCACAAGTTAGTATCACAATGGAGACTGAATTTCATATTGTATGCCGAATCACAACTTGCAGTACAAATGTGAAGTAGAATTTAGCAATATGAACTCTTGAAGCTGCAATAAATATTCTTGGGCAAACAATGGAGTCTTTGAACGTACCTTGTCTTGGAAACTCATCTGACTCTCTGTGAACTAGGTCAGTAACTCGATTTCCATAATGCATTCTGGTGTCGTGATCATAAGCCTTTAATGTCTCACTTGAACTATAAGACTTCTGAGTTGGCACTCTGCAGTCCTCACTGTCCAGTGAAGAACTTGTATACCGACATTCCTTCCCACACCTGCCTCTTGTCAAAGAGCGGTGCCTTCGGTCTTTTATATCCATAATTTTGGGTCAGGGAAAAGTTAACTTTTATTTTTTCTTCAGCGAAGTGAAGCTTTAAGGCAGACACCAGTCAATTTACCACCTACAAAACATACAAATAATGGGTAAAAATAAGGAGATATTCATTTAGATCCACATTTCTTCATTAAGAAAAACAAAACAAACAAAAAAAGGACGCAGGATTCCAACACCATAAATTCCTTAAAAATGTAGATGGCCAATTGACCTTAATAGAAACAAATGAAAGAAAATAAATGTAACTGTTTGAGTTATGCTTTATTTAAATCATGCTTTTATTGACGCATTTAAAGATAGATGATAAAGTTACTGTAATCTTTTCATTTATGCACACACGCTGGTAACAACATTACAATCCTTTGACACTGCAATATTAGCTCATGCTCTGCAACACCACAAAGAAAAACAGATTGGAAACATCTTTAATTATTTCTTTTTAGCTGCAGGAGGGTCTGAAATGTAGAGCTTCGAAAGAAATGTACAGATAAAAGTGAAGTACACAATCAAGTTTTAAGGATGAAGCATTAAGATTCACTTGTACTGTTTTACAGGTTGCACAATTAAATTCTAGATAAAACAATCAAGTGCTTCTTCAGTATTCTAACATTCCTTATTTTCCTCCTATCATTTGTTGTCTTCTTCAACTCACTTTCAATTTTTAATTGCGCAAATCCATATCCTGAACAAAAACTAACAGGAATCTAGAACTACTTGACTGATACACAGTTGCTGGGGAGGGGAAGACTTTGTGAAAAAGCCTTCAGAGCATCCCTATTTCACTGCTACTGCCACACAATTTATGGTCCCATCAGTGGCAGTGATGGTGCTCCTGAGAATCCAGGTGCCTGGTGACCTCCATTTTTTCCTCAGCAGGCTCTACAGTAAGGGTACAAAACATTGTGTTCAACTGACCGGTTTCATTATGGTGATTTAAAAAAAAATGATGACTGCCAGCTGCTGGGATTTCTGGAATGCTATCACCATGGCAGTAAACCTACAACTCATTTTCCCTATTTTGGTACTAGGAAAATAAGTCTTAAGACCCCAAGGGAGGGCATAGATCTTAATCGAAAAGGGAACCATTCCAAAGGCGCAGTGCTATCAGAGAAGGCTTTACTCTGCGCAGCCATCAATATGGCCACAGTCATGGGTCACATGCATAGGAGGGCCCCTCAGATTACCTTAGGGGACTGATAGGCTGATATGGAAGGAGTCATCCCTTAGATTAGCCATTTTCAACCACTGCGCCGTGGCACACTGGTCTGCTGCGAGTTGTCCACAGGTGTGCCACAGGAATTTGGGGAAAGGTCATTTATTAGTAGGACCAATGGGAGATGTAAGCCCCTACACCAGCAGTATGGTGTGCCTTGTCAATTGACGAAAACCTGATGGTGTGCCTTGACCATTGTGTGCCTTGTCAGTGTGCCGTGAGACTAAAAAGTTTGAAAATCACTGCCTTAGATACTCCAATCTTGGGGTTACTGCACTTAATTTGAGTACTTTCTTCTCCAATCATCCAGTACACACTCAAAAAATGGACTCTGTTAGTTTATAGGACTGTGAAATCTACCTCATTTTCAAAGGCAGGAAAGTCAAGATCGCAGGGGGCTTCCCAAAGAGCAGGTTGCACAGATAATGCAGGGCGTAGCCTACAGACAATCTAAGGGGGGAGTCATAATTCATCCTTTCCTATGTTGCCCAGGTCTGCTGTTGGAAACAGCTGCTGCTTCATGTGTGATGTGTTGATGCAAGGTGCTGCATGGGTGGGAGAAGAGTTCAGAACCCTGGAACAAGGTGAGTAATTAGGGAAGGGAATATACCCAGATAGGCACATCAGAGATTTATTTTGCTTTCACCTTGCCTTTAATCTCCATGTCAACTTTTCCACCAACTCACCCCTTTCACTGATCAGCATCTTGCTTTTATCCGATTAATTTTCCCTTCCAAAAGACTCCTCAACCTTTTAATAGACTCCCTGTATTGTAACTGTTTACCTGACTAGACTAAGTTCACTTAGACCAGGGAGAGACAGCCCAATCCTAGGAAGGTATACTCAGGAGTAAGTGCCATTGACTGTAATGGGAAAGTGTGGATAGGATTGCAGCCAGAGTGGGCTTGACATACCTCTCAGACAGTCGTGTGCTACTATTGTTTGCTTTCTAAGGGGAGTCCCTCAGGAGTTTGGGGACTCTTTGTTAATCTGGGAAGGCAGATTCCCCAAGGCAACCTTCTTCTTTCTGGGCTTCTTAGCATTGGGTGCTGGTAGCAACCTGTCTTTTTCCCAGTCTAATCTCAGTTCATTTGGTAACAAAGTGAAGCAAAAAGAAAGGGAGAAGGATACCAACACTACCAGCTAGGCATGATGACTCTTTTGCCCTTTAACTTCCGTTACATGGCCTGATAGACCTGATCACACAATTGGCTTCAACAAATGACAATTACAGCACAACCCTAACCAAGACTTGTGCCCTGCGCTAGTGTCACGAGTGTATTGAAAAGCAGGTTTGCTCTGACTTGGGAGCAGGCTGCACTGGCACAAAAATGTGAATTGGCCTGCCACCGCCAGATCCTGTCCCTCTGTTGACCAAGCAAGGCAGGTTTGCACCAGGTGGTGCAGGGGGTGGAAGAGGGCATTGAAGTGGTGGGGAGGGCAGCTTGGGAGAAGATCAGTCTTCTGAGATTCCAACAAGAGGGGTTGGGATCATTGTTGGGTGATAAGCCTAGAGATCGATATCAGCCAAGACATCCCAAAATACAACCACCACTTTCAAAAGTAGTATGCTTCTGACTGCTGAGACTGAGCAGGGAATGTGAGCCCAATCCTGAGCCGGCCGGGGCGCATGGCTGCAGCAGCGCCAAGAACGGTTCCCGCAGCATCCTGTACGCCTCAGCCTGCCAGGGGCGGTGTCTCAGGAGAAGGGGACTTTTGTCCCCTTCTCCCAGGTAAGGGAAGCAACCCTACTATGGGGCTACTCACTTTACTGCCCACCAAAAGGTAAGCAGTAAAGTAAAGGCGTAGGGCGCCGAGTCCTGCAAGAACAGACAGGCTCTGGTGGAGCAGAGCTCCACTAGACCTGCTTCCTGCCTCCCCGCTCCCTCCCCCCGGCACACCTCCCATTCACCCTCTCTCCGCCCTCCCCACGTCTCCCCCCTCCCCGGAGCACCGAGCTCAGGATTGGGCTCTGTGACTCTTGAGGTGTGCTCTCTGTTGTTTTTTCACTTCTGTGTATCATTCTGAAAAGGAACCATTTAGGTAACCAGGAGAACCAGCTGCTGGAAGATGCCTGCATATAAGTTACAATCTGTAAATTCTTAAAATCATAACAAGTGCACATGCAAATGAATATTGCACATCTATAAGAAAAACCAGAGAGCAACAGAAAGCCAAATGACCATCATTTTCTAAAGAAGAAAAACAGTGTATCCCTTCCTTACATTACTGAAAGAGCATTCTAGTTTGAAATCTTTCCTTTGCCTAATTAATGCAGATTAATTTCAATGCATATTCATATAATTGTAAGCGCATGGACAGCACAATTATAATATTCAAAACTTGTTCATAATACTGGAGATTTTGCATCAGAATTTGTTGCCTAAACACCATAATGCTGAAATGCATATTCAAGGCATGGAGAAAGCATGGACTTTGGGCCCTGGGGAGTATCCATGTGTTCTCCATCAGACCACCTGCATTTGCAAAGTTGAAATTGATAACTAAACATTTACACCATATTTAATACTCATATGTATCAATTAAGTCGACCCAATGTTTTTGCCGCTATACGATTATTACAGTTTTGCTCCTCTCTTCCCCATTGGTATGCTAAGCAGTATAACAGCAACACATCAAGATCCGACCAGGATACTGTACTCTCATTTTTAATTTCTATCTCTTCTTTATGTCCTCACTGTTGCAACTGTCTGTATGCTGTGGAGGGCCAGGAGTGAACAGAAAGCTTTCAGGTATGGTCCCTAGGTACAGGGATGATTCTTGAATAAATGAGTTGCCAAGCTGTTTCTATGAATCTTCTCCAGAAGTTGAGGAGTGGCACTTTCTTTCCATGGCAGAGGTGATATGGAATTTTGGCACCCCAAGCAGTTGACTAGGTTTGCTTCTGGGGTTGAGTCAGATCCTAGCCAGACAGGAGGTTTTCAATGTGAAGCCAGTCCAACTGCATGCAACTGGCCCAGGGTATGGTGGAAGTTAAGTGAGTTGGAGTCTAGCCAGTATATGGATGAAAGACAATCATGCTATATACAAAGACTCCCTGTGCATCAGGAGCACATGCATTATGAGTTTAAATTTGTGAGATGCATGGGAAAAGCAATAACAATAAAAAATTGGACATCTGATGAAAGTTTAGTTAGTTTAGTTAAACTAGTAATTCTAGTAAACTAGTAATTCTTCTCTGTTGCATAAAAAGAATAATTATCTACTGCTACAGTGTTGTTGAGATAGATAAAATAATTTATCATTGCATTATTAACACAATAATGTTAAGTATGCTTTAACAATTTTGTATAATGGATTCATATCACTAGAGAGTACTTTCTATTGAGCAACAACTCTAGAATAAATTTTTGACCATGACTGCTAAATTGATTGCATTTCTAAAAATCAAACAAGTATAAATGACAGTGTAATCAATTTTAAAAACCACAACTGTTTCAGTTTCTAATCAGATCTCAACTTTATATCCTCTCAAAATTTCAATCAATTTGTATTTCTTGACTCATTTCCTCTGAATTCCTTCTTCTAATTACTAGTATGCTTTGGATGGAAGTGCATCGTTTCCCTGTGTGCTTTCGTGCTAAACACCAAGACTGAAGAATGCAGTTTTCCCCATACGCAATGATTTTATGGACTTTGATGGACACACATAATGTTGGCTTTGGCTTATCACCTTGATTGTATGCAAGGCCACCATCTCACAGGTGGATATTTGCAAGCAAGCAAGCAATGAAAGCCTGCTTGCTCCCATACTGAGTTTTATGAAGTTTACTGAGTTTTTATGAGTTTTAAGCTATGAAGCCTCTCATTACAGGAAGCAGAACTGGGAGGCTTTGCCTTTCCAGGTTGTCAGGCAAACAGAGGCAAACGTGACTCAAGTTATTTCTCCAGACTGCCTTTGCCTCGTCAGGTAAGAGCTGAGGAGCTTCTTTAAGTTATAAAGAAAGGGGTGCAAATGAACACATGGCAGTGCAAGTTGTGTGAGGCAGAGACAGTAGGTCCACCTTCCACTCTTTTCTACCAGGAGGAGCAGCCAGATGTTTCTGTAAACAGATTATTTACAATTGTATGTTTATCCAGTGAGTTCAATGGTACTTTATCTCAAATCTCTGTGCACAAGTTTGCAGACTTGAAGCCTAATTCTATTGGAGCTGAATGCAGCTGGAACTATTATTCTGGCAGTGTACAGTGCATTCCAGCAGTCACAAGACACAGCACATTGCAGTGCGCAGGCTGGTCACTGCCACAAGCTGCCAGCACCACAAGCTAGCAGCCTCTGGACACCTGCCAGTACAATAAGTAAGCCTAGGGGGTGGGAGGGAAGTGGGGTAGGGCAGAACATGGTGGGGATGGTGGAATGGGACAACAACAGGGAAGTTGAAGAGAACAGATTGAGACTGGAAAGAGGGTGGGTTCAGTAGCATTGGAGTCTAATCCAAAGCCCCTTCCTGGGCATGCTCTGCCTTCATAAATCAATGTGGACTTGTGCAGGTCCAAGCAGACATGGCGGTCTGCCATGTGCTTACCCGAGAGCAAGGTAACAAATGTTCCCTTATCCCTAGGAAGCCTCTGGAGATATGGAGATGCTGTGTTGGTGCTGCTGCATTGCCACACAGAGAGTTAGGATTGGGCTGTTGGGACCACAGGCAGAATCGGACAATTTTTCTCTTCCTCAGTTTCTCTTCCTCAGTCTCTCTCTGTCACACAGATCTTCCTTTCACAATAACTGAGTTCTTATATCTTGTCAGCTGCAGTCCAACAACAATTGAAAGGCTTGAAAGAAAGAGGGAACGTTGGCTGATGATAACAGTTCATTTTATAGGCTGGGGACATTAGCAAAGGAACCAAAAGAGGTGGACTTCTGGAGGGAATGCTGTGTGGCTGAATACAACATCTTATCTGGAACGTACTAGCCAAACCCTTGGCTAAAGACATCTAGTCATTTTAATTGACCTATCTACCACATTGCCTTTTCTATTTATTTTCTTTCTGATACAAGAAAGCAAATAGTTGAACATAATTTACAATTACTGGAACTTTACCCAAAAATAATTTCAAAAACTGGTTTAAAAACCCTAGATTTCAATAGAAGAAAGACTGAAGTTGTTTCTCTTTCAAATAAGTGCAGCTTTGTACTACTACCTTTGAACAAAAGTTTCCTTTTGTGTACATAAGCCATTAACTTAGTTATACTGAACTCTCAATGCTTTATACACAAAAAACTTTGTCTGACATAACACAACTTCCTACTGTGACTTTTTGTCCTGACATTTCAAAGCAGATAGCAAAAACTTGAAGAAGGTAAATGTAAAACACACACACACACACACACACACACACACACAAAGAAATGGACAACTAATGAATAAGAACTCCAAAAGGGGGAAGGTTCCTACCAATTTACAGCATGCTATCCAATTATTTTATGAGCATGAATCAATATATTAAACTTAATATAACTATTCTGCAAATTAGTAAGTTTTAGCATTGGAACTTTGTTGTACTGGGCAAAAGTACGTCTCCTAAGAATAATGCTTCTGATTTGTATAGTTATTTCAAAACTCTTTACATATATTATCTTGATGGCATCCTAAGAGTAAGTAAGAACAGTTGGACTTTGGTATCCAAAGGGGATCAATTCCTGAACCTCCTGCAGACACTGAAACCTGCGGATAAACAAATCTGCAGATCCTGGTCCATAAGACCTCTGGACACAACTGGAGATGTTCTCCAGTCACCGTTCTGAGGTACACAAAGGCCTCTACAGGCCTCAGAAGAGCTCACAGACATGACCGGAGAATATCTCTGGTCATGTCAGGGAGCTCAGGTTCAGCCTCCATTGTGGGTTTGGAACCTATAGCTAGTTAAAAATGTAGATCATGAATCCACAAATAGGGAGGCAGGACCTGTACTGTTATCCCCATATTGCAGCCAATGCTGAGGGAGTGGCTTGTCTAATGTTACCTAGTGAGTTCATGGTAGATGTGCGATTCAAACTGGGGAAAACAAATTTGCACATCTGTTTCTCACAGTGCAATTCTATGCATGTCTATTCAGAAGTAAGTCCTACTGGGTTCAATTGGGTTTGTCCCAGGAAAGTGTTTACAGGATTGCTGTCTTACCCACCGTGCCACACTAGCTCTCTAATGCTGTAGCCTATTTCTAACCACACATGGTGGTTATACCTAATTACGGCGCCAAAACCTCAATCTAGAGATCTGAGGATATTTAGAGGGAAGACCTTTGCCAAGTATGCAAATATTGGTGAATAAGACGATAGAATTGACTGCATCACATCAGACTAATCTAGATGAATTTTGAATGCTCACCTATGCAAAGCATTTTGCACAAGAACAAAACAAGCACATTATCAAGGATAATGGTCTATGTGCTTGTTTTCTACTTGCAAAGAGGGATTTTTGTTTTGTTTTTAAAGGCTACCAAGCTTTGAAAAAATTGAACATCTGTTCGCAGTTTGAAGTACTGTCTTCCATTCTGCTAAGTATTATCTTATTCCTAACTCCTTCCGTTGCATGTACAGATCAGGTCTCAGTGTATGAAAAGTTCTATAGCACCTTAGAATGCACCTTAGTTCTGCTGAAATCCAGAGAACATTAGTATACATCCCACAGCCTAATTGACCTTGGGATTGGATTTCAGAGTTCCAACATTGGTAAAAGCACCAAGCACAGGAGCAGCTTTTGGAAACTGGAACATAGAGAAACTATGCCTATGAAAAAGAAGCAGTCTTCTACTTATGAGAGACTGATGCACTTAGAGAAGATTACATTGGTTTCTCTTTAAAGCAGATGTGAAAGTCCTGCACTTGTGCAATTGAAGAAACTGCACAAGAAGCATAGTAAGCAGCTCCCCCTCCCCTTTGGGCATGTGTGTGTATAAAATTGTGCACAGGTGATGAACCTAACACAGCTCTGGGCAGCAGTATATTGTGCACAAGAGTGGGCTTGACTAGAATTTTTGTAGATGGAGTACGGGCTGTCTGTATGAGTGCATAAGGAGTTCTGGAGCACTGACCTAACCCTGTGACACACATTTAACACGGTCTTTGATAGAAAACATTAGGAATGGTAAAGAGTGAAGTAATTTTTGAAATTCTAAGGCAGTTGGTTATACATTTCTATGAAAATTCTTGGCAAGATGATGCATTTTCAGTTATTATACAATTCTTTCATTTCTTGCCAATTCCCATCAGTAATTAATTATCATATTTCTTGTTTCCCATTATATTTAATATATTCTGTGTTATCTTATGGCATATTTCACTAGCCAAGGTTCTGGGTATCTTGCCAATTTTTTTTGTTAAGTTTCTTTTTATGTGTATGTATTTCTATCATGAACTGTTCAAACAAAAAAAATTGAATTTTTATTATAAATAGTGCCTACATTTATTAATATATCAAATCAACCAAAAATATCTTCAATTAACATTCTTGAAATCATAGTAAATATTTTAAATATTTTGACCATTTAATTCCATTAAAATGATTATCTATGATTTATCTTTAAGGTTCCAGAATTTTTCTCTTTTGTTTCAATGCTTCTTTAATTCCTCATTCAGACAGGAACAGCAAAGTTTGGAATTTCTGGGTGAAACATAAGTATGGTGCTTGTTATAAATATCTGTAGAAATTTTCTCTGTGCAAAGGAGAATTAATTAAAATGGAGGCAATAATCCCAACATCAAGAAAATTAATGTGCAAGTCTCAGTGAGGTTTCTACTCCTACTAAATCTTCATAGATACATACCAAACCAGAACAAAAGGGAGGAAAAAGAGTTTTTGAGAAAGTTTGATCAAGGCAGGCTCCAAAAACCAATATCCCCGAATATTTGCAAAAAATTAGAGGGACCAAAAATTATTTTCCACTAGAAGCACTTTTCTATGTAATCAACAATCTAGACGGGCAAAATTCAGAAATTCTTTACAATGAGGTATTTTTGGGGGAGGGATTTCTCTCTTCACATGATACCTGATCAAATAATTATTATACGGATACAAACACAGTCAGAAGGTACCCAATCCTATCTAAACTAAAAGGGGCACACTGTATCCTGCATGGGCGGGGGGTGAATTGGGAAGCTTGGGAGGGGAATTGCAAGTTAGGCCATTACTCCCTAACTTTATTCAAAAGACTAGAAAAAGCCTCTCAACCTCAGAGGAAACTTACTGAGCAACTGAAAGATTCCCCCAACCGAGACCAAAAACTTGAGTAGATTTTTTTTCAATGGTTTTCAGGCAAAGTGACAACAGAGGAATAAGCTGAACCTCTTTCGTAGGTCTATTTCATTTACAGCCCAATCCTAAACTTCCTGGTGCCCAGACTGAACAGCAGTGCCAAAATGGCACTTTTGTCCCCATCCCCCAAGGAAAGCCCCAGGCCCCCAATGGGGCTCCTCACACCTGCACCGGCTATTTTGCCAGCACAGATTTGAGAACATCCATGTCAGGCTTTGCAGCCCAAAATGGAGGAAAAACTCCACCACTCCCACCCCACTCCCAGGTCAGTTCCTCCTCCCAACTTCCCCCACCTTGGAATGCCTCTCCCCCACCCCGAAAACCTGCACCACCACCCACAGGTATGACTTACCTTCAGGTGCTCCTGTGGCATTTCCATTAGGTGCTGAGGCCTAGCATCAGCTGGCACGGGCCAGCCCCTCTTCCCTGGATGCCATGGACATGGCTTATGGCACATTTGCAACACCAAGCACTGGCACTGGGGCTCAGCACCAGTGCTAAGGGAGGATAGGATTGGGCCCTCATTCTGTAGACTCTCTCACATACACTATATCAGATACACTGACTAGCACTGTATTTCCACGTGCAATTCCAGATGCTGATGATTGCCTTTAACACCCTATATGGCTTGGAGTACTTGAAAGACTGCCTTCCCCATAAGCAATGGCCATTTCCTTAAAGTCAGTTGGAAGAGACCTCCCGAACATATCACTGTTGTCAGAAGTTTGACTGGCAGAGATGCAGAAGAGGTGTTTCTCAGTGGTGATGCCCTACATGTGGAATTCCCTCCTTATTTTAACCTCCCTCCTTATTTTAACCTATTTTAACTTAGTTTAACCTCCCGTTTGTAGATCTTCTGGTAGCCCCTGAAGACTTTTATGTTCTGCTTTTAAGTTAATTTTCTGGGCCCTCTCGTCTTGGGTTATTTGGCATGTTTTCTGGACTACTGTTTTGTTTTGTGACTGGTTGCTTTTTTTATTTACTGTTGTATGTTGCCTCCATTAGACAGACAAAGGTGGTACAAAATATTTTAAAGACATAAATAATATTTACTTGACTCATATGTACATGTGTGTGTGTTTGAGAAACAGCAATACTGCATGCATGTTTATGAATAAATAAATTTATAAATATATAAATTCAAATAGAAATAAAGAAAGAATATCTAGCCAAACACATAAAACACAGAACTGCATGTTTGCTGAATATAAAATTACGTCGAAAGCTGCCAGGAAAGGTTTGTAGGCATAACTAGAATTCTTAAAAAATGATGACAACCACTTATTAAAAGCATTCAGGTGCTTCACTCATTTTGAAAGAGAGCGCTTTCTCATAGCATTCATTTATAATGAGTCTTTTCAGGAACGTTTCAAAAACTGTATGGTTCACGTATTTTGAACTGATTTAACACATACTTTTAGTATTTGTGAAAGCTAATGCCTAATTGTTTTTGAAAAGACTACCTAGGGAAAATATTTTATCAAAATAGAAATAGTGCAAATAAATTTTGCTTCATTTTTACATGAAACGGATTTGGATACCATGGACAACAAGATCTGTTAACTTATAATTTATTAATTAAAAAAAATTATATACAGACTATCCTATGTTCAAGATGGTGTATAATTAAAAAAATTAAAAATATAGCAATATAAATGAATAAAAACCATTACAATATAACAGTATAAAAATACAGGGTTAAACAATACAGACAAAAACATAAAAACAGCAGTAGCATAACAACAATGGCATGAAAGCAGATAAAAGAGTCCCTAGGTCGTTCCTCCTCCTTCTGTAAAGACCAAGTAAAATAAATCAATTTTTAGACCCCTCTGGGAACCTTATAAAGAGGGGGCTGTTCTCAGATATTCTATGGATGTGGTGTCACAACAGAAAAGACCCTGCACCTTACTTCAGTCCCCTTTACTTCAGACGGTTGCAGAATTCTAATCAGGGTCCTATCTGATGATGCAGGATTATATGGAAGAAAGTGGTTCTTGAGGTATCCGTGTTGTTTAGGGCTTTAAAGGCCATCACCACCTTGTATAGGGCTCAGAAAGGATGGGCAACCAGTGTATTGCAGCAACTGCATGGCAGGCTCAACCTCCCAAGTCCCAGCAACCAATCGGGTCACCACATTATGCAGTAGCTGCACCTTATGAACCGTTTTCAAAGGTAGCCCCAAGTAGAGTCGGGGTCCACAAGGTCGCCAGTTCGACACAAGGCACCGTGCGACCTTGAAGCAGCTGACAAGCTGAAGCCGAGCCATTCCATCTGCTCTGAGCGTGGGAGGATGGAGGCCAGAATGTGAAGCCAGATCGGAATGAAACACCTGAATGTAGTGGTTCTTGAAAGAAAGAACCTTCTTTCAATTGTAAAAATCCCTATTTAATAAGGGATTTAAATAAAGCCTGCCTATGTAAACCGCCTTGAATAAAGTCTTGAATAAAGACCAAGAAAGGCAGTATATAAATACCTGTTATTATAATATTATTATTAGAGTGCATTACAGTAGTCTAAATGAGATGTCACTAGGGCATGGAGCACCCTAACCAGATTTGACTGACTCTGATATGATATTGGCTGACGCACCAGCTAAAGCTGAGCAAAGACCACCCTAGGCACAGATGAGTATCCAGAAACAACTGTGGATCCAGGAGGCCTCCCAGGTGGCAAACCTGCTCTTTCAGAGGGTGTGTTATCCCATCTGAGCAAGTTAAACATCTAAAACCTATATCGTGGCTTTCTGGATCAGGATTTAATCTTGTTGGGATTTAATCTCACTGGCTGGAATGACCTGGCCCACTGGATCTAGGGAGGGTTTCTTGAGAAGATGGCAGACCACCACAAGCTTTAAAGCTTCTGGCAGCACTCATTCCCTGAGGGATGAATTTACTACCCTCCCTCTCCATTCAAACAACCTCCCTGCAGGCAGATTGCAAAAACCATGCTGGGCAAGGATCAAAAGTAAAAGTGATAGATCTCACATCTGTCCACAACCTCAGGACATATAAACGGAAAAGAAACCCAAATGTTGTTATACAGTTGTTCAAGGGACATCTACAGACTCTGTCAATATGGAGTCCGAGTTGAGCTGAATCCGAATGACTAATAATCCCTAATAGAGTCAGTATTGGTGTTCAAGTTTTGAGATCCCCCAACAACTGCTGAGCCCCCCCAGCTTTTCTTGTGTGTGTGTGTGTGTGTGTAAGCTTCTGTGTAAGCGCACACACATATACCCTCTGGATTGTTTTGGATGCTCCTTCCTTAGTGCCCTTGGGTGCTGAGAGGAGACAAGTCTCTCTGGTTGCGACCATCTCAGGCTGCAATCCTAACCAGTTACCTGGGAGTAAGTCCCATTGAAATCAATGAGGTTTCCTTTTGAGTCAACATGCATAGGATTGTGCTGTCAGGGAGCGAACAGAAAGAAACTGATCTCCTTAAGTTGCCCTGCTGATGGAGCAGTAAAAGAGAGGGCTTTCTGGCCACTCCAGTGCCCTAGCAGCACTGAGACAAGGTTTGACTAAACCAATGGTTCCCAAACTTCTCCTCCTGCAGGGATGCTGTTTTTTGCTATTTTTACTGTTTTCGCGCAAAAACGAAAGCACTGCAATCTCTGCAGCACTGTCACTGCCATCAGAGCAGGGCAAATCCCCTTCCAGTTTCCCTGGTGGGTCACGACCCACCAGTTTGGGAACCATTGAACTAAATTGTTCCCTTTTTACTTTCTCTGAGAGCAAAGAAGTTAAAGGAGAAGGACCTCTCGAAACAATCCTCCCAAGGACTCCAAGTGAGGAGTGTCCAGGAGAGCAGCTGCTGGCGAGAGATAATGACAGAGCAAGATGCATAGAAATTATTGTTTCCAGCACTTTGTCAATGGAATGAATCGAACCAAAGAGGCACTCAAAATGACAAAGGATATTGTACTTTCCAACGCCTCTGTCCAATTCATTGAACATAGAGAGAATTGGGCTGTTGAGAAGCTTGTCTGGGAGTCCAAACATTACAGACTCACAGAGAAACAGTTCCTGATTGTTTCTTCAAGTTGTGCAAGAATGCTTAGAGGGGAAAAAACCACACTATTTATGAAACAAGCTGTGGGAGAGTGCACACATTGCAAAATCAACCCACTGAAGAACAACTCCATGCCATTCAGGAATTTAGGATCAGCGTTATGAAGCAAGTGATGTAAGCCAACCAAAAGGTCATCTGTTTAACAATTAATGTTATCATCTCTGTTAAGCAGACTGTCAAAAGAAAACTTTAAACAGAATTCAAAATTGGATCATACTTTTAATTATATTGCTATCAGTACAGTGTGCCCCTCAAAGAAGATAAAAGAAGCCACAGTACTATTTTTGCCTCCGATAGCTTGCCAAGCTCACAACAGGCTCTGCATAGCTTTGTATACAGGTCAATGTATAGCTAGGGCAGAAGCAATGGGGGGGGGGAGATATGAGAAGGAAGATATACCAAGTTGTGCAGAGGTTCTTTGCAATAGTCACTGATTCTGCTCCCAGACTGCTGCTTGGGCTGAAAGGTATCAGCACAGAAATACTTATAGATCCCATGTGGCTTGAATCATTCCTGCTTTATCAAAATCCTTCATCTGAAAGCACATTTAGCAACTGGAAGCTGTCATTGCTTCTCTTGCCTACTACCAATGTATAAATATATTCTGTTATAATAAATCTCATTTACCATGTCAAGAAAGGTATCTCCTTCAAAAGATTATCATGGATTTGTTTTAGAGAATGTACCTTGTCAAATAGTCACTGAAATGACTGGGTGGTCACCCATTTTAAAAAATCATGTCGATCAATTTGTTAAGTGTACTCAGCTGTTAACTAATTAGTTAATACATTAACTACTTTACAAGAAAGACATCATACTTTAACTCTAAATTTTTTTTAAAAAAATACCCCTGACAAGTAGGGTTTGTCCAATAATTACATATATAACACAACTTTATCATTTACAACATGCTTGCATTTTAATGATGCTTTAACAGAAATAGAATGCTGCTTTGACAGAGTGTAGGATTTTGGTTTTTACAAAACTTCGTTGACACTGCATGATGAGAGTCTTTCATTTTCTACAAAGCAGCAAATGCTTAAGGTTGTGTCAGCACCAAATTAAATTTCTATATTTACAGTGCAATCCTCTGCATGTCTAATCAGAAGTAAGCCCAACTAAGGGTGCAATCCAATCCCCTTATGTCAGTGCTTTCCAGCGCTGACATAAGGGCAATGCAGCTCTGAGGTAAAAGAACAAACATTCCCTTACTTTTGAGGAGGCCTCCGTGAGTGACACCCAATTGCATGATGCAGTACACGCCCCATGGGCACTGCTATGCCAGTGCTGGAAAGCACTGACATAAGGGGTTAGGATTGAGCCCTGAACTCACTAGGACTTACTCCTAGGTAAGTGTGTATAGGATTGCAGTCTTCAAATAACTACAACAGTTACATATTCTCCAGATACAACTTGGCAAAATGAGAAGCTCTCATCTGGTAGCAGATATTCAATAAACATAACGTTTAAAACTATGCGTATTTTAATGCTTTTACACTATATTTTCATCAGTAGAAAAGGGGGGAAATGTATATTTAAATCAAAGCAGTAAATAAACTTTTTAAAAAATTTCTCTGCATCAACCACTAACATGCTTTCCACACACTTGCACTAACGACATGAGTTATCAATGACCTATTCCAGCTGAGGTAAATTTTTTTTAAAGGGTTAATATTTAAATTGTTTTATATTCACACTATTTTTTTAATTCAAGAAAACAGTTCATAAAAATTTGTTTAGATAAATAATAGGTATAATGAAACTACTCTGCGTTGTCTCTTTAATTATGTGAAGTTTGGGGTTACAGCATTTGATGTGGCTTTGACTATCAGAATGTTATTTGGTTTGTTTTATTAAAAATCCTCTTGCGGACACTGCTTGAGCCTGTTTAAAAGAAAATATACTTAGCTAAGAGTTTTTAAGAGCCTGAGTAATTTCCATAATTGTGACAATTGGCAAAATTTGATTTTTATGTTTCAAGACAAACAATCATTGGATTATTATCTGCAGTCTAAGCACTGGAGCCTAACCTCCTAATTAGGATGAAAAACTCTGTCAGTTGCAAACCTAGTAAGTCACAACAAGTCAATATTTTTAATAAGGATTAATTTAAGAAACTCTACAAGGTTGTATTGGAAGCTACTCTGGCATGTCTATTGATTAACATTTGGTATTACTGCTCATAAAGGATTTATTACATAAAGTAACAATGTAAGTGTACAGTTTCCACTTAGCAAAATAGCTCAAACCTTTCATATTTTGAAAACTATAAATTAGTACAGAGTATCAAAAGGCAACAGATATAGGGTAATTGTTCACTATGGCATCGATTTTCAATAGAAGAATACGGTGCAAGTTTGTAGATCTTCTGTAATTAACCATCCTGCATGAGTAGCTTGTCTGCACCTGCAAGACAAGCTACTATCCAATTTTCCAGTGCTGGTGCAGTTGTGCCAGTGGGGTGTGCACTGCCTCCTGTGGTGGCGGGGCAGTCACTGGGGCCTCCTCAAGGTATGGAAACGTGTTCCCTTACCAGGAGGCTGCATTGTGGCTACACTGGAGCTGGAAAGTTGGATAGGATTGGGCCCGCAGTCTTTCAGTTAACTTCTTCACATGTCATGAAATACAACAAATCTCCCAGCACGCAGACAAGTCAAAAATTATAGATAACTAGTAAATTCATAGATGACTGGTAATTTCATAGTTAAATAAAATATGTTAATTATTTACAAAGTAGACTGTATGGAGTATTTCTATAGGAGTATGGGCACAATCCTAAGCAGGTCTACTCAGAAGTAAATCCTATTGTGTTCAATGGGACTTACTCCCAAGAAAGTGAGGTTAGGATTGCAGCCTAAGAGTGGCAAGTTCATAAAACAACATTACTGTGCTTGATTTCAGAAAACAACAAATGTCAGAATGAGAGAGCTCGATGTTTTTGGGCATGCTCTGAACTGATATACACATACAAATACATAACAATTCTGAGGAACAACTAACCAATGAATATTTCTATATATTCAGATTTGTGTCTGGAATTGGGCTACATTTATAAGATCCAAATTCTTTTTCAGGAGAACACAAAAAGAGTCTTATACACATTCACAGTTTAAACATTTTTTTAAATAGCTATGAGGAAAAAATACACACCAATTCAAATGCAATCTTTCTAGGAGTTTCATAGATAAAAGGAAAAGGCTATGAGCTGATGCTAGGTGGCAGTAGCATGCAATTAAAACTATACATTCTGCGATACTTTTCAAAAACAAGCAGTACATAGAAAATTGCAATTTAAACATATAGTAATGCCCCATATTTTCAATAACTTGAAACTCTTGAGAACTACATCACTTAAATAGATGTTTCCAGGTTAAATTTCCTGCTTGTGAAGTTGCATTCCAAAGAAATAACTGTATTATCAAATGAATATTCTGCTAAACACATAAGGTCTGATCCTGCCAACTGCAGGAGAAAAAAGCTATAATGGAAATGACAAGCATTAGCTCTTTCTTGGCAACAAGGAACATGTTTATTTTTAACAAAGTTGTTCAGCATATGACTTTTCTGAGCAATATTCTGTGCTGACTAAAGTAATAATTTTTTTTTAAAAAGTTTTCTTTGGAATGTACCAGAAAATAGCTTAATTTTTTTACAAGACAAGATTTTTTTAAAGTTAAAATTTGATTTAAGTTATAAATAAGACAGCAAACAGTAATAACAAACACTAACTACTAATTGGAATGTTGGCTATTCTTAATTAGGGTTATATTACATAATGCCCTTTGGAAGGCAAGTCTTTCAAAATGAAAGAAATTTAAAAATCCCAGATGCAACTATATACCAGGGCCAAGTCTTGCACTGGTCCCCCCATGACACCTCTGTTGTCTCCCAGCTGGTTCGTCTGATGAAGGTGGGTCCTCAGTGCAGCCTGGCAAATCTCTGACACTACCCCTGAATGGCTGTCACTCAGGTCATGTCCATTCCATGCTTGGGGCGGATATATAGGGCAGCATGTACAGGCAGGAAGGGATGCTGATCGGTTCCCTTGCCCACGAGCCCACAAATGTGATTTTATAAGGGCTATTTTTTCTTGTAATGGAGAATATGTGGGAGAAAATGAGACAATGAAAGATTTTAAGAGAGAGTCGGGTGTTAGAAACACATAGATTCTAGTCAAGGATTCATTTTTGAGAAATTTGAAATAATCCTTATTTGAGGCAGGTTTAGGAAGTGATCAGTTTCCTTTCCAGCCTGACTGCACTTTAAAGCTCTTAATAACACTTCCTGCTCAAATGTCCTATATCCAAGGAGAACATTTGGAACAGCATATTTGCATCTAACAAAAAATTCCAACCAGTCCTACAAAATGAAAATAAAGAAACTGAACTGGTTGGAAAGCAACACTTCTATTTTTTGTTAAACATTTTGAAGAGTTAGTACAGACAGAAGCTACAAGATTCCATCTTGCTTCCTAAGATAACACCTACATTACAACACTGGGGAAAGTAATCTAGAGATATGCTAAGTATTGTCTGACTTTTTTGCTCATAGGTCAGGAGAAACCTGATTCCAAGTTGCTCTAAATGTGAGCCTTGATTTCCACTGACATAGTTCCAAGACTATACAGGTCAAGCCTATTTATCCGCAAAACCTAAATGTGTTTTGAGCACTCAGTCTGATGTCCACAGCCTCTGCTGGGCTCAGAGGACCCTCTGGAGACAACAGGAGCTGAGCTCCCCTTTGGGGGGGGGGGAGCTGTGGAACCAACCCAATGATAACTGAATCTGCGGATACAGGGTACCCTGTATTTTCAAGATACGGTACAGCCCAATATTCATGAGGGTCGCCCTTTCAGCAGTGACACCTCATCACAGCTGAGGGTGGTCCTGGGAGAGCCCAAGAGTTGGATAAAGAGCTTCCATGGGCCACATCAGTTTGACACTCCTGATTTATGATCTTTTCCCTAGGTCACGGTTTTCTCCTGCCCTGGTTGACAAGACATTATCCTCTTAAGACTAACACACACAATGAGGCTGTGCATGGGCCCCTGTAAATTTCTCCTCCACACACCACAGGAATGTAGAGTTCAGTACATGGAGGTTGTTGCCACATGATAAATCTATGCAGACATGGTTCAGTCATGTATGCAACTGTGCACTGAATCTAGGCTAGGTTCCCCAAACCCAAAATGGCTGATGGGATGAGCACACACCTTGCCTTCAAGAACTGAGTGGAGCTTTTCAGGGACATGCTCTTTTCCCTAGTTATTTGTTGGGCAACATATTGCTTCTAAATAATGGTCCCAATAGTCCTGGTGCCCAGTGGGACTAGGGCACAGGGCGTCCCGCAAAGACCCCTGGGCCAAAAGGCCCAGCTGCCAGTCCAGCTTCTCTTTCTCTCTAAAGTGTCCAGCAGTCTTGGTCAGGCTGACCTCAGACTGCCATGAGGGGTGGGGGGTTGACAGCACCCTGGTTCCCCGCTCAGGCTTGAGGCAGGCTTCTTGGGTCACTGGTAGGCAGGCTGGAGCTCCAGCCTCCTACCTCCCCTCAGCCTGCTCTCTCCAGACTGACTGTCACCACGGGCTGACCCAACCTTAAGAAGCCCCAGGGCTCCTCCTCCTAACCCCACCTCTTCCTGGTTTGGCAGGTAAAAACGGGACAGTGTCCGGCCCAGGCTTGGGTTCTGGAAAGGGGTTTCCCGGTGTGCCCAGGGGGATCAAGCCCCCTGAAGGACCCTCCGCGGCCAGTGGCTTGCACCCCTGCCAGGCCCCCCCTTTGGGTATCTGGGGCCGGCGATGAGCTTCATCGCCCACTGACGTCATCAGGCGGGGAAACCTGGGTTCGCCGGCGGGCTGTTCTCTGCTGCCGGCTGCCTGGTTGTCACTGTGGGGACGTGCCTCCGCCGCAGTTGGTTTGGGAGGGGTGGTGGCCCGCCTGCCCGCTGGCCCAAGCAGAGGGTCACCCGCGTTCATCTGCCAGGCAAGCCAGACGCAGGCGCAGGCTTGCCCGATCCTACCTCTTACTGGGTGGTGGGACCAGCGCTGCCGAGGGCGGGATGGGATCCCCACCCATCCCAGTAGGAAAGGGGGATCCGTGACTGGGGGCTGCTCCCCTCTAGAAGTAAGTCAGGAGCCCTGGGGGAGGTCACCCCCTGCAATCCAATAGTTCCCTATTTACAAGAATAACTACAAAGCACAAAAGCTTAAAACATAAAATAACTTGTATACATTTAACAAGCTATTGGTCTTTTTTGTTTTATCAGTCTTTTTTGTTTGCAGTCAAGGTACAGGATGACAGGTTGTGTGTCTCTCATCTCCCCAAAGCATTTAATTACTTAGATTGTGAGCCCTTTGGGGACGGAAATGTGTGTGTCTGGGGAAAAATGCTATAAACCACTTTGAACCCATGGGATAGAGCAGGATATAAATCTAACAGACAGAAGTATACATATAGCTTAAACTAAACTGGAGTTCCTCTGATTGAGATAGGGAAGAAAACTGAAATTCTACCACTTGCCCCACTCACAACACTCAAATTCAGGAGTGGGATGGTCCAAAGAAGAAATTGTGATTTGCTGTGCAATTGTCCACAATGTTTGCATTAAAGATTAAGAAGAGGTGATATAATATGTGATCATAACCACTTTACAATAGTTTGGTTAAAACAGCAACAGCAAAAATATCTTCTCCCCATTTTGATACAAAGCTGTTTGCTAAGGAAAAAAAATTGTGTTAATGACTTCATGCAGAACATATTTATTTTCCTTGTAAAGCAGACACAATATAAGAGACTTGTGAAGCAGTGGTAATCTACACAGAGAGTTCATCACACTTCTCTCCTCCAGATTTTACTAATGATGCAGACACATTTATAAATTAACTATAAAAGCTACTGAACTCAAGAACAGTGATACGTAACAATATGTGTGCTTCAGGAGTACAAAACTGTCTTCTTTACTTCCTCTTTTACCGTTTTGAGTCTCAAGGTACAAAACTGCTCAGATATATCTAATTTCTTCATAAGTGATTTTCCCACATACTATCCACTGTGAGCATTCCCCATTTTCTCCTCAAAAATTTGATGACTTATGACTTGTCACAAGGTATGTTTTAAAGCAGTGCTTCTCACTCCTTTAGCACCGGACCCACTTTTTAGAGTAAGAATCTGACAGGACCCACTGGAAGTTATGTCATGACCAGAAGAGACATCATCAAGCAGGGAAATTTTTAACAATCCTAGGCTGCAATGCTACCCACCCTCATCCAGGAGTAAGTCCCATTTACTATCATTGTTAAAAGCATCTTCAGTAACAGTAGCCTGTTAAAAGTACAGATCTGTGACATTTCCCCAAATGAAGTTACATACCATGGTAGCATCAAGTCTAATATATTAAAAATAAAATATTAAAATGAATGGGGACCCACCTGAAATTGGCTCACAACCCACCTAGTGGGTCCCAACCCACAGTTTGAGAAACACTGCATTAAAGTATTCTACCTACATTTTTCTTATTAAATGAAGTTGATGTTTAATTTTTTGTTTCAGACAGTTAGTCTTCATCCTATTTACAACATCTTTGCAACTAAGTTCATGCTATTAGTATCCGATCAATTAAGCATTTGCCTAGGTTAAGCAATTGCCACCAGGCTAATAAGCAAATGGTAGCCCATGATAATGATCCCTCTAGCCAGGAACTGTGTTGTGATGCTATAATGAAGATGGAAGAATACCTTCCTCAGCTTCAATACCACAACAGTGCTCCTACTGGTCAGCCAGGTGATAATTTCCTACAGATTAACATATAGGTGGCTCTTAAGTAATCTGCTCTAAGTAATCAGCAAGGCTAATTTACAGACATTTGCTATGTTCCCTCAAAGATGGCTTAATATATACTGTGAACCAGTTCTTTCACAATTTTATTGCTATTACTTCTACTCATAGAAAAACTCATGGTGCAATCCAAACCTGGGCTGGAGCAGGCAAGCCAGGAGGCTTGCGCTGCATCTAATGCAGGTTTGTTGGCTGCAGCGGTTCAGCCAGGGAAAGGCGAAACTGTTCCCCTTACCCCTGGGTAAGGTCTGCTGGCCCCAATGGGTCTCCTTGGACCTGCACCTCTGGAGGTGGTGCAAGTCCAAGAAGAAGGGAGTGGCTTGAAGCTGCTCCGTTCTCTTGGAGACTTGGGCTGACATAAGGCGCAGTTAGGATTGCGCCCTCAGTTTCTAAAAATGCAACCTGCATTTTTGTCTCAGTTGGGGCACAATCCCTTGCACCGGCCCAGAAGGGTCACAAACATGCTGTAAAGCACTTTGCACCTCCTTGAGTGTCGGCTGGGCTGGCGCAGGGATGCGTGCCGGCCTGCAGAGGCTGAATCCAGCCTCTGCAATGATTTAAAAGGTGAGGTTTGCATCAGCCGATCTCGCCAACATAAGGGTCTGCGGAAGGCGGAGAGGAGGTGGGAGGGAGGTGTTCTGGCATAGGGGGAGAGTGGGCGGCGGGTGGTGCTGGAGGCACACAGGCAGGAAGTGGAAGGTGGGGCTGGGACCCAGCAGATATGCCGAATTCTAGCCCCCATTCCTGAGTAGCGCAGAGCAGCTGCAAGCCGCTCCGCTCTCCTCAGACTTATACTGCCTCCAGAGGTAGTGCAAGTCCGAGGAAACCCATTGGGGTTGCAGTGGCTTACCTGGAGGTAAGGGGAAGAGTTTCCCCTTACCTCTGGATGAGCCACTTTGGGACCCTATCTTGCCATGGGTACATTGAGTCCTCCTGGCCTGCCAGTTCCAGCCCAAGATAGGATTGCGCTGTAAATGTATTTTATATCTCAAAGATTACCACATAGAATATCTCACAGTATCAAATCACAAATTGCTAACAGTTAAAAATAAATCACTGCCAGTGGAAGTCAAAATAAAAGCTTCTATGTAGCTGTAGACTGCAACACATTTCAGCTCCTATAGACTGTACAGTCTTAGGACAATAATGACCTCTAACCTCACACATTCAGTAAAGCAGTTCCTAAATCCCAAGCAGAACTGAGCTGAAATCAAGGACAGCACTTTTTGAGAACAGTTCCCATCCCCCAAAGAATGAGTGGTCTGGCAGTGTAAGACCCTTTATGGCTATACTAGCCTTGCTACTGGTAAGGTCCCTTATGGCTGTCACAAAAAATGACACACTATTCAGCATGGTCTGGTCACTGCCGCAAGTGGCAAGCAGCTGGAGGATGACCACTAGCTATGATAAGTTAGTGCAGGGAATGGGAGGGAGGTGAGGAAGGGCGGAAGGAGGTATAAAAAGGAAACAGATAGGAGATGGAAGGATAGGAAACAGAAGGATGGAAGATCAAGGCCAGGCAGGGGTGGTATTGTCATTAGTGACACTGCTATCTTATCCTTTTCACTCATTTCCCCGACCTGGGTCCACCAGGAATTATGCCAGTGAAATCGCTGGCACAGGTTCGAGGAAATCAAATGGGTTGGTGCAGGCTTACCCCACACAGGGAACAAATGTTCCCATACCCTGAGGATGCATGCAGAGCCCAAAACTCCCTCACGGGATACAGCACGTGCCCTATCAGCGCAACTGCATTGCCGCACAGGGAGTTGCATAGCATTGGGCTACCCAAGCAGTGGTCACTGCAGTGGCTGACCAATCCCAAACTAAAGGATATATTCAGGCAATTTGAAAAAGGCCCTAAATCAGCTGTGGATAATTCCTTAACCACCATTCACTCTCTTCAGATATTTTACTTTGGGGGTAGGTTACTGTCATTGGGATAAACCAGGTGGGTGACGCAAGCTGCTTCTTGTGCAAATAGATTTCACATGGTTTCATATCTGATTTTACAAGTCAGTGAACTGACCACTCATTTCCGTTACACTAAGGCAGAGGTTCTTAAACTCCTTGTGAGTTTGAGAACTCAGGGAAGTGTGTGAGGGGGAGGGGCTAAGGCAGCAACGTGATCCCCAGGATTGCACTGCTGCCAGTGAGGGGGGATTTAGTTACCTGAAGCCAGTGCCTGAGTCCATCGCAAGG
Source organism: Tiliqua scincoides (assembly GCF_035046505.1). Taxonomy (NCBI): domain Eukaryota; kingdom Metazoa; phylum Chordata; class Lepidosauria; order Squamata; family Scincidae; genus Tiliqua; species Tiliqua scincoides. The sequence continues at coordinate 173,192,026 of NC_089822.1, read as the reverse complement.
CTCCCCACACCTAAAAACATCTAAAAGCAGCAAAAACAAAAACAAAAAACACTGGCATTCTGGTTTTCACTGTGAAGTACCTTATTATTTTTAGATGATTGGAGGTACAGGGAGCCCCAGATCCCCAGGGCTCCGGTGTTGGCTACATGTAAAAAAAAATTTAAAAACCCATCCCCTGGCAGCAGTGCAATCCTGGGGATCATGTCATTGCCTTCCCTCTTCCCCCACCCCTTAAGGGGCCAGAGGCAGGGCTTCTCTAGCCTGGGGTATCCTGATGCCCCAGTATGAGAACCTCAGCACTACAGGCGTCGACATGGCACGGAATTATACAATGTAGAAAGGCAGCTAGCGTGCCTGCATGGGCACGCTAGCAATGATTGCCAGGCTGATCCCCCTATCAGCCGGCAGCAGGGCTTTGCTGCCAGCTGATTGGCTGGCTGGCCTTGGGGGGCGGGACGACTGAGCCTGATCTAGCGCGCAGGCGCTAGCCCCGGCTCAGTTCCGTTCCTGGAAGTGACCGGGCAGGTCGCTTTTCCGGGAGCGGAGAGAGGCTGCCCCATGATGGGGCTTGAGGCGCAGGGATCCGCGCTTGCAGGCTCCCGTCACTGTGGCAGAGGGTAGCCTGTTGGGAGTGACCTGCGCACTCTGCATTTTCGCTCCGGGACGCAGGGACAAGCGGCCCCGTGAGCGATAGCAAGGAGGGCGTCCCGCTGCGCGCTCTGCAGAAGGCGTCAGGGGGGTGACCCGCTGCGCGCTCTGCAGAGTGCCATCGAGGGGGTGGCCCACTGTGTGCTCTGCATAGCGACCATCATCGGAGGGCGGCCCGTTGCGTGCTCTGTCCGAGCGGCGACAACTAAGGGCCGCCCAGGGGACGACCCGCTGTGCACTCTGCAGGCGAGCAGCAGTTAGGGTGGCCCGTTGCGCGCTCTGACCAAGCGGCAACATCAAAGGGCCGCCTGCTGCGCGCTCTGCCTGCCACGCCACGGGACGCAGGGCTCTAGGCCACCCCGATAATAGGGGCTGTGGGTGCCTCCCTGCCTTGGGGGGTGATTGTTTGGGCCTCATTTTGGCGGCTATTGGGGGGGCGCCTCGTGGCTGGGCGCCATTTTAGGTCCCTGCCTCATGGTGCGCCGCCATTTTGAAATTTAAAAAAACAACAAATTGGCCAGCGGCCATTTTGAGGGCTTCAACTGCCCTAGGGTTTTTGCCTTACAGAGTTGGCCAGCTTCCAGTCAGCGGGCTCCGGTGCTGCTGCAGCAGCCCTGCCAGGATCGTCCTCTTTCCGGATTGTTCCCTTTTCGTATCGTATATAGTAAAAAATTAGAACACAGGGGGTGGTGGGCCCCTACTGGGATATTTCTTCACAGGGGGGTGGACATGGGGAAGAAAGCCCAGAAGTCGGGTGGCAAGGCCGCCAAATAGGCAGTTCCAGCTTGGCCTCTCCCCTCCCTCATCGTCGAATGAGGAGGATCAAATGTCTGAGTTGCGGGCCTTAATGGCTCGCTATGACACACGAAAAAAAGAGAAGGCCCTTCGCAATGCGGGGCAGGGTGATGGGGGCTCCAGTTCCAGGGCAGTCCCCGTACCTCGCAGATCAGGTAGGATGAGTAAAGGGGCCTCTCTCCCTCCCCGGCAGGTTCATGTTCTGGAGGATAAGCACGTTACTGTCGAGGAGGGCAAGGTGCAGGACAGCAACACCCTAGAGGCGGAGGACTAGGTGGTCCATCCTGTTAAAAGGCCTCGGCCACAGGCTTATAGTGGCTGCGGTGGGCAAGGTGAGCCTTGGGCGGGCTTTGCTCACAATGCAGAGTCTGTGTGGGAAGACAAGGAAGGCATTCCTTGGGCACCTAGCCAGGCTGCACCAGATCAGCCCTGGTCTCCTTGGGGGCCTCCTTCCTTTTGGCAGGGGCCCAATTACCCACAGTACCCCTGGGCCCTGGGTTGGACATATCCCTGTCCCAAATCTGGTCCCAGGGCCAGCAGGGCACCCCCCCAGTGTGGTCATTATCCTGCCTCGGCCGACACAGAGTTGGACCAGCAGGATGTGGACTGGGGGGATGAGTCATTTGGATTGGTGGTGGAGAGAGAGAAGCCTACGGTTTCATATGGCATCATCGCCATCCCTCTGGGCTCTCACCTCACCATGTCGGTCAAGGAGAAGATATGGCGGGGTGACTTTGTGGACATGTTCAGTCTCCTTCACATTGAGCCTGAGCCTACCCCCAAAGTGGGAGACCCTGTGCGTGACGAGGAAACCGTCAGACAGAGGAAGATAGACAAGAATTGGACCAATTGGCTGAATGGCTTCATTGTACATGCTGGGGTCACTGTCCAGTTGCACCCCAAAAAGGCGGGGAAACTATTCAAATACCTGGGCATTATTCATTGCGCTTTGCGCGATCATGCTGGTGCGGCTTGGATGGCTTATGACCGTCAATTTCACATCAGAGCTGCGCAGGACCCATCTTTTGACTGGACTATACCCCAGTGGGAACTCTGGGTGCAGTTAGTCCTGCCGGCTAGGGCAACGTTGGGGGATAGGGTGGATAGCGGGCATTTGATTGCTCATTCCAGACCCGAACAGCCTACGGCACCTGAGGGTGCGCAGTGGGTTCAAACCCCTCGCGCATGCTTTCAATTTAATGCCATGGGCAAATGCAACAGGCCAGGATGTTCGTTTTCCCATGGCTGCCCCATGTCTGGGGCTGGGCATCCCTTTTCAAAATGTCCACGGATCAGTGGACCATGGCAAGGTTTCTGCCCCTTCCGTGGGAAAAAGCCTGGTGGTGGACCCTCAACTGGTGTTGGCAATGGGCCCAACGCCAATTGAGATTTCTCCTTGGTTTACTGGCTGCAATTTTATATGGATCGTTCTGCAGCCAGATTGTTGTTTGAGGGTTTTCAGTTTGGTTTCAAGATCCAAGCCCCGCCTCTGGTTAGGCCCACGTTCACTCGCAACCTCCGGTCAGTGACTGGCATGGAGGAGGTGGTGCGAGGTAAAATAGCCAAGGAGGTGGAGGCGGGTAAGAGTAGTTGGACCATTTGCGGTTCCTCCGTTGAGGAATTTGCAGGTATCCCCCCTGGGTGTGGGGCCTAAAAAAGCCCAGGGCCTGGGCTTCACCACCTGTCCTTTCCGGAGGGTTCCTCTGTAAATGACGGGATACCGACCCACCTGTGTTCAGTCAGATACACTTCTTTGGACGAGGCGGTTGCCCGCCTCAAGAAGTGTGGCCCTGGGGCCTTGATGGCCAAGGCAGATATTCAGTCTGCCTTTAGATTGCTTCCATTGCACGCCCAGGATTTCTGCCAGTCAATAGGGCGTTGCCAATGGGGTGTTCAAATTCCTGTTCAGTTTTTGAGGCGTTCAGTACAGTTTTGGAATGGACTGTGCATTTCAGAACCGGGTTACAATCCACTGCCAACTACTTTTATGGGACCATCTGGGTCTGGCACCTGTGCTCGGCTCCTGGGTGACTTTACAGTGCTGTGTGAGCAGCTGGGGGTCCCCCCGGCACACGAGAAGACAGAGGGCCCCCTTAGCAAGCTCACCTTTTTAGGTATCAGACCAGCCGCCTGCCAAGGGACAAATTAGATAATCTGATAGGGATGTTGACTGGCGCCCTAGGGTCCAGCAAGTTAACATTGTGGGAACTACAAAGTCTGGTGGGGCATCTTAACTTTGCATGTAAGGTCATTGCCCCCGGCAGGGCCTTTGTGTGTCGTTTATGCGATGCTATGGCGGGACTTCGGCACTCATCTCACAGACTGCGGGTGTCACCTGGTATGAGGGAGGACCTGGAGCTGTGGCTAGAGTTTTTGAAAGATTTCAATGGGATCTCCTTTTGGAGATCTTTACAGTTGATTGTGGCTGAGCTCCAGGTTCATTCTGATGCTGGTGTGCAGCCCCCTCACCAGGGACTTGACATTTTTGGAGCTCTTCCCGATTGTCGTGGCTGTCCACTTGTGGGCTGGGGAGTTTGCCAACTCTTCGGTTCGCATTTGGTGCGATAATCTGGCCGTGGTCCACATAGTTAATATGCAGACCTCCAAATCCCCCCGGGTTATGAATCTGGTTAGAGTCTTTATCAAACAGTGTCTTGCTATCACCACTGTTTTCTCAGCCAGACATGTGCCTGGGATTGGAAAATAGCATAGCCGACGCTCTCTCTTGATTTCAGGGGGAGCGCTTTCGGCTGCTAGCCCCGAGGCCAGGCTGAATCCGGATCCCATGCCCACACGGCTGCTTTTGGTTAGGTCACGGTTTCCCCCCACTGACAGAGTCCTTCAGTGGGGGGACTGTGTGTCACGGTCTGGGAGTTTATCCCTCCATTACGGACCAGTTAGGGCGTGGGCAGTGGATTCAGTTGAAACAGGCTCCGAGCCGGTGTCTTTGTCCAGTATCTGTCACAGAACAGTACTGCTTAACGGCTCCTGCAGGAGTGGGCCCGCTATTTCGCCATGAGGATCGTTCCCCCCTTTCACTTTACCAGTTTCGGGCCATTTTTAAAAGAGTGCTGTCTCAATTAGGCCTGAGGCCTGAATTGTTTGGGCTGCATTCGTTTAGGATTGGGGCAGCATCCACTGCGGCCAGCATTGGTTTCTCCCCCCAGGGCATCAGGCGCATTGGTAGATGGCGCTCTGGTGCCTTTAAATACTACGTCCGTTAAGGTGCCGCAAGGGCTCCGTGTGCAACGCTAGTGGGCATGTGCAGCACCAGGTGGGCGCAATGTGTGCAGTGCCACGTGGCACGATTTGTCAGAGCCGTGTAGGCTCTGTTGGCAGCGCTCAGTGGGCGTGTGCCACGCCAGTGTTGGCGAGATGTGTCAGGGCCGCATAGGCTCTGTTGGCAGCGCTTATTGGGCGTGTGCCAGGGTCTTGATCTGCAGACACTCCATAGTTTTTTGGGCTCAGAAGCACGCCATGTCATCCAGTTTCGGCTCTCAGCTGGCGCTGGGTGATGTTGCACACACTGACTGGTTGGCCAAGAGGGGTACGTGTTGGGGCCAATTTTTCCCGGCCTTTTTGGAGTACATTGCTGTCAACTCCCTGCCGCAGGTAATCGTGGTACACTTGGGCGAAAATGACCTGGGTCAGAGGACGTCCATGTCCTTGAGGCTCCAGGCCCGCAAGGATTTTAACTCGTTAGTCCGTCAGTTTCCCGGGATCACTATCCTGTGGTCTGACATGCTGCCTAGGCAAGTTTGGCGGTGGGCGAGTTGTGTTAAAAGAATTGAGGTAGCACGCAAAAGGGTCAACGCTTACCTGGGCAGGGTCGTCACGGAGCTTGGTGGAGCGGCTATCCATCATCCCAGTATTGGTTTTGAGGAGCCTGCTCTTTACCGTGGCGATGGAGTTCACCTTTCCCCTATGGGTTATGGGCGCTTTCTTTCAGAGTTGCAACAAGGCTTGAACCTCCTTTTGGGTGCAGGGAAGGCCAAGCGCTAGGCTGACCTCCCCTTGTGGCGGTAGAAGTGCGGGGTGGATAGACAGAAGACCTTCTCGGCGTCCAATCTAAGCCAGCAAGGGCAGGGGTGAACCAGAACCGCTCTCTGGATGCTTGACCGGCTCGGGGAGGCAGGCTGGCTAGCCCCTGGTCTGAACTTTGGGGCCTTGCAGGGGTGACCTGAAGGCAGAGTAGTTTGGCTGGCTTACCCTCTTTGGGCGACAGTGAAAGGCGGGCTTAATAACAATTGAGCTACGCCTGGAGTTGGGTGGACGCCCTATGAGACTGGGGGACGTAGACGGCTAGGCCGTTTCCCCCATTTAGAACCCCGCACTTAGTTTGGGTATTGTTTCCTATTTTGCCTTGTTGTGCTTGTTGTAAGTTAATAAAGTGGCCCATTTAATCCCATACCTGTTGTCGGCTGTATTTATTGGGGAATGCATAGTAAATGTAACAATTTGGCTACAACATCAAGATTTCTGCAATTTAATTCTCACTAGTATATTTACTGAACAGAATCTCTAGTTCTACTTTCACTGTCACATTTACATGAAATAACACTTATTGTTCTAATGGGGCACTTATTTTGGGGGCAGGGGGCAGGGAAGCTGAACCAAATCACCCTAGCTTTAACGGCTTCTGTGAAGGCCAGTTTAGATGGTCTAACCTTTGATTTTGTTACAAAAAAACAAAAGCTTTTGTTTTGTTACAAAACAAAAGTAGTCATATAATTCAACTACTTTCCTGATCAATAAAACATTGAATAAGTCACTCATAGAAGTCCCAGCTGCAGCTTCTAAGAACAGTGTTCATGAATGTTGAACTTGGATATATATTTTTCTGGCGGCTGGTTTTAAAGCATGAAAGAGTGAAAAATGAGATACTGTCATACTGGACTAAGAATTCCATGTATACTGAAGTATGGTCCTAATTAGAATACTAAAAGAGTTGAATATTTATTTTCATTCTTTTATTTGAAGGGCAAATTTCCTATATATCATGTAATGCTATGAAAAATTCTTTTATGTCACACACATTTGAAAAAACATGAACAAAAGCAAAATGTTCCGAAATAAATCAGGATCATTTAAAAATTAATTAAAATTTCTGGGTTTTTAAAAATATGTTGCTGACCTTTTGATTTTACTTGTTGAAACCAAATCAGAGAATTTTCTTTTGTTTTTATTTTTACAAGTTTTTTTACTAGTGCTCCTGCAGAATTTATTTTATAATTACTGCAGGGATTTCTTATTATAGTTGGAAGGATCATATACATAATCCATTATCAAATTCCTAAATCTTCAGTTCCTGCCAGAAACAAACAGAAAAGAACAAAAACAGATCAGAACTGGGTGAATCTGATCATCTTTAATCTGCAGTAGCACTGACCAACCATTTACAGTATGCAGAGAAAAAAAATTACATCAATGTGAAATCAGTAAGCAAATCTTTAAAGTTAACTGTGATACACTCCACATACAATTGGGGTAGTTGCATCATATTAATAGATCTGCATCAGTTATACTAATGATAGTGGTTTAAACTGATTGAAACCCAGGTAATGGAATTGCATTCTGCAATCTGAGACTTTCTTGTTAGACCTGTGAAGAGTTAAAAATAGGGTTTCTTAGGACATAATAATAATTAACAGTATTTATATACTGCTTTTCAACTAAAGTTCACAAAGCGGTTTACAGAGAAAAATCAAATAAGTAATGGCTTCCTATCCCAAAAGGGCTCACAATCTAAAAAGATGCAAAAGAACACCAGCAGACAGCTGGTGGGAACAGACACTTCTGGGCAGTTACTCTCCCTCTGCTAAAAAGAGGAGCACCCACTTGAAAAAGTGCCTCTTACCCAGTTAGCAGGGGACATTATCAGCTTTTGAAGGAGCAGTCATTTTAGTATGTTGAAGCAAAACAAATGCCAATATTTGTTATAAGCTTTCCTAAACTGAAGCTCTCTTCACCATATGTGTAAACCATTGTCCTCATTTGGCCAATTTATGTATGCGTACAGAAGTTGGGTATGAATTTTTTTTAAAAGTGTAAACAGTGGGACCAAATATCCCCCCTCTATATATAGATAATACAATTTCTTTGTTTTGCTGAGCAGAAATGTTTCATTCTGAAACGGGGCTGATTGTAAAGAAAAATGATGAAATGAAGAAAGGGAGGAGGGAAAAGCTTGTAACTTTGCATTATGAAGACAACATTCCTTTATCCACCCTGAATTCAAATGAAAGAGATTCTAGGGAAGCTTGCAGCCAGAGCTACCTCATTGATCATATGCCACTATTCTTTGTAGCACACAAACTGAATTGCTTTTCCCTGAGGGAAACTGTGTCTCCAGGTGTGCTAATAATAAAATTAATAGCTTAGAGAAACTGCTTGCTGCTGCTTGCAGCGGCAGCAGAGTGAGCTGATCGATTCCAGTGTTTAACTGTCCTAATTCCATAGTGTATATACCCTCCTCAGCCACCGGTGAGTTACATGCAGTCTCACAGCTAATCAATACATCCCTGATTTCAAACAAAGAAGCAGGTTCAGGATTAGAAGCCTTTCTGAATAAAAAGATGTACCATGAAACAGTAAAAACTCTTTTGCTAACATCTTTACGTAGAGCAAGGAACGCAAATCTGTAGCTACAACAGTTGAAAGGCAGCAGATGCTATTGTGTTTAATGCCCACTTATTTGAAAGTTATATTAATTAAGGAATTGTTGGTTGGTCCACTGCAGTTTACTTAAAGTGCCCAGGCTTCACAACTTAACAGATGAATTGTTTCTGTTGCTGGCTGAGGAATGGCAAAGGTCTGTGATGATCTGGTAATGCTTCACCATAACCTTCAAGCTTTCCTATGGTAATCAAAGTTGTGCCTTAAACACAGAAACCAGCATGACAAAATAATAAGAAGGAAGACAAATCTGTGTACTAAGCTGATTACCTTTAACCAGGAGGACAAGAGAGCTGACCTACTCCCACTGATCAAATTAACATAACATAAAATAGTCACAGCTCTAGCAACTAGTAGAAAAATCACAGGCTAAAGGACTGGTGTGAAATGCCATCACTGTTTTTTTCTTTTCCATTTGCATCTTGGCAACAGGGCCTCTGAGAGGAATTTTATCAGGGGGTATAAAATTTCTTTTGGGCCCCTTTGCAAAGGGGGATGGGTGAAACAGAGAGGGGGAGGGTGGTGAGGGTTGAGCAGAATGAGGCAGGGAGGGGCAAAACAGGTGGGGGAAGGGTGGAGATAGCTGGAAAAGTCTTTGGAGCCCAGGTCTACCCACCCATGTGGCATTGGCAGCTAGAAACAGTAATACAGAAAACCAAACACATTCCTAAGTCCATCTAAAATCTTTTAAATCTGCAGCAGGCCAGTTTCCTCCCAGATTTGACATGGTATCATGCATGCATTCCTTGGCCTAGCATATATGGGTTGTCAGTAGCTGCAGCTGCAGGCTCGTGGTAGTATCCCAGTATCCTATGCAGGCAACAAGTCTTGTGCAGATAGGAAAATGTCAGATCCCAAGAAATTTCTGGGTCCCTTCCTTTGGCTGCTGGGCCCCCTTTTTAACCCTGGGCCTAGATACAAATCCCTTTACTCCCCCTCTCCTAGGCCCTGTTTGGCAATTTGGGGGAAGGTAAGTGAAATGGTAGTTTCTTACTAGAGGCAGAAGCACTGCTTCTTTTTGTAACTAGAGGCCACCATTTTTTCTTCAGAATTTACCTGGGATTGGTGCCATGTCATAATGTAGCATTGTTCCAATGGGATTTCAGGGGGGGGGGGAATGATCTCCTCGAACAGCACTCAAGGAGCACTGTAACCACTAGAAAACATGGTAGTGGTAGTGGTGAAAAAAGGGGACTTCGGGATGGCATCAGTGCAACTTGCACACCTTTGTCCCTATCACATTTCAATAAGAAGTTCCCTCATGATAAGGTCTGACTCAGTTAAACTTGTAAAACCACCAGACTTGTTCCAGATGTTCCAGATGCACATCACTGGCATGATTCATATACTACTTCATCATGGGAACTACTTCCCCATGTTGCAATTCCATGCTGCCCTGATATACCCAAATGGAAGAAACATATAGATAGGGTCAATGATATAATTTTTCCTACTTGGGCATAATCCTGTCCTTATGAATAGTGACTTGAACAAGGAATCATACCACAAGTAAGCACTCTTACGCTGCTGTGATAATGTATTTTTAAGTATCAGTCTAAAGGGGATGGAAATATTACCAGTGTGAATTATATAATACTAACTAATCAGATTTCTGATCAGCCAGAAACCCAGAGAGGAAAAACAATACATTTCAGTAAAGAGTAAAATAATTGTTAAGGAGAAGTAGGGCACAATCCTAACCAACTTTCCAGCAATGGCATAGCTGTGCCAGTGTGGTGTGCACTGCATCCTGCAGTGGAGAGGCAATCAAGGGGGCCTCATCAAGATAAGGGCATGTTTGTTACCTTAACTTGGAGCTGTATTGCAGTTAAGTCAGCACTGGACAGTTGGTTAGGATTGCGCCCATAGTTTAGTTGGCAGATATGAAAACTTTAAAACCTCAGCTTATTTGATAGCAGAACAGTGTGCCAACAAATCATTTCTGTGCATTACAATTAGTAATGTTGATTATGCCAAGCAGTTGTCACAAGGACAGGTTCAAACACACACAGAACATGATTGCAGTGCAAGTGGAAAGGACTGGGGACATTCATATGATAGTATGCTTCAATAATATTAGCTATACATTGAAAACATTCTGTAGCACTTTACATTAAATATTCTCCATTTTGGGAAGTAGGAATTTGTGTCTCCTGAACAGGGTAGAAATGTTTTCTACTTTAGATTGTGCAAATATTCTCCCGATCCATCAATGCAAGCCGAGGGATTGTGTTTGTTTGGCCAACCTGGAGCACGAAAGTCTCCTCCCCTGTGGGGAGATTGGAGAAGGGCTGGAGCTGGGTGTTCTCAGAGGGCTCTTAAGCCACCAGTACCCAGCCCTCTTCCTCCTTTGTCCGCCTCAGAGGCTCAGCGGCTCGAGGTGGCACAGCCCGCAGTCTGGCTGCCTCCCCCTTACATGATAGACCTGGATGAGCTGCGCTGCCTGAGAAAGGGGCAAGGCTTGGAATCGGGTGCATGCCCAGCCTGGGGGACAGATGTGATTCTGGTATCTTCCAGTGGTCCAGCCTCCGCACCACAGGTGCTTCGCTGCCAAAGCAGCTGCAGGTCTCAGCCTCTCCTTCTGTACTATAACTACTAATAAAGTGGCCCTTTCTCCCAGGATCTGTTGTCTCGATTGGGGGTGTACAAACTGTTTGGGGGTCTCCCAATCTGTTCATTGGGGGTGCACAAACAAACCTTTTGTAATCCTACTTGGCTCTGTTGTTTCTCCTGGTTGCATCTTTTTCCTGCTTCTTGAATGAGTCTCGTGGCAGATCTCATCCAATAAAGAATCACTACAATCTAATGAAGATGTTTTGGAAGAGCTAAATAAATACTCATGGGAGGGGTGGCATCTCAGTGACAAGCTCCGCCTCAACCTACATGCATTCATTAGAATATGTGCAGATACACCCATGTGCATTCTAATGAATGCATGTAGGTCAACTGCTGCTGACAGTGCTCTACACACATTATTTATCTCTTGTATAATATATCTGAAAAGAGCTATAATGAACTTCACAATGCTATTTAGCCAAATCCAATTTGACAATGTGATGAAATAGTCCCCTAAACCGTCAGCAGCCCAAATTATCCCTGCAGAAAAATCCCCTGCATTGCCGCACAGGGATTTATGAAGGATTGGGCTGCCCAACTCTCTCTTTCTGCCTAACACAGTTTCCCCTTATCCATGCATCTCTCTCTCTTTGTCTCCCCCTCCCCTGTAGATAAATGATATATCATTATAGCAAGCTTGGTACAGAGTACAGATGTGCGTCAAACATCTGCTTTCCCTCCTTTGTAGCATTTAGATCTGCTCTTATATACAGAGAGGTGTATTTGAAAGTTGTTTCCATCTTCTCTTTATGATGATTTCTTTATGCACCAACAGAAAGAAGAAGAAAATCAGACATGACATGTTCCAGCCATTTGTAAACATTTGTCATCAAGTTTTTTTTTTACTTGTATCTTACAATTGATTTATTACACATGAAATTAAAAATAGATTTTTAGAGGTTCAAGAAGCAAAAGGAAAGACTACAGCACATTTGCAAAAAAAAAGTGAACCGAATACATTCCTTTAGCAAAAATGTAACAAACGTTTCATTAAATCTGTGTTGTGCCTCCATTTTCATTTTTATTTTTAAAAAATTAATAGCAAAATTATTTTCATTGACTGGAAATTCAGGTCCATAAAAACTGATTTTACAGGGAAAGCATTCCTCAACAGAGTCATAATTCCTACTAAGGAAAAAAAGAGAGAACAATTCAAAAACGATTTGAACATGTGCCAAGCAGAGCACCCAAAACTGCAGCAGTAAAAATTAGCAGAGGCTAGAAACTCTCCATAACTCTGTTTCCCTAGGAAGACATGAAAATAATTTTAGGAGTCCCTCCTTGTAATGCTCCATTATCGAAACCTGTAAACTACTACAAGTACTCAATATATTTTCCTGCTAACACAAATTGTGTGTACTATGTAAAAACATAACCAACCCCTTTCAAATCACATAAACTATGTTTTATTTTTACTAATTTACATCATATAAATCTTGGACAATTTTGCAGACAGTACAGCTAGCGGGACATTTTCAAAAAAAAAAGCCACTAAACTGCTCACATAGGACTGAGCAGTTTAGGATTGTGTACCTTTAAAATAGTACATAATGATTAAACAATTATTTGCCACTGCAAGCAACTAAATGACAACTATTAACTGGTGGTCAGTAGTTAATATTGGAAATATTGGAAATTGGAACACGATGAAAAAGATAAACTAGTAAATTTAAGTTCACAGGTAATTTGAACCACTGCAGGACTTAACAAGTTAATGTGAATAGAATTAACAGCGCAATCTTACACAAGTCTACTCAGAAATAAGTTCCATTGTGTTCAGTATGACTTGCACTCAGGGGAAGTGTAATAGGTTTGGGGCCTAATTTTAGTACTGTACTACAGTATACAGATTAATCTCCACATAACTCCACAGACCCTGACAGTGTTGAAATACAGAGTGGACAGGCATAGACCTTTACTTCATCTAAAGCATGAATATGTGCCCAAACTGAGAACAATAACAAATATTTCTGCCAGGATATCTGCATTAAACTCCAGCATAATATTCCTAACATGCTCACAAAGATCATGTCTTGTTACACTGCACTATTAACTCCACTGTACTAGTCTAAACTGCTTTGAGCACAGATGTAGGATTGGACCAACCATATATGAAGCATATATGAACCCCTTTATCACCTGTGTATCCCTAAGTTCAGTGGTTCTCAAACTCTCTGGGAGAGTTTGAGAGCCAGTAAGTCTTTGCAGGTGAGGGAAGGAGGGAGCGGGGGTGGTGGGAAGGCAGCAACTTGATTCCCAGGATCAGAAGTGGAGCGCAATCACTCTACTTTCACTTCAAAGCGGCTAGAGAGCCCTGCAGGCACTCGCACAGGGCTCCCCACGACCCGGGAAGGCTGCTGCAGGGACTGGTGAGTGTATCCTAGTCCCTGCAGCTCCGTTAGCAGCGTGATCCTGGGGATCACATTGCTGCCTTTCCTCCTGCCCTCGCCCCTTAAGGGGGCAGAGGCCAGGGCCCTCAGGCTGGGGTATTGACACCCCAATCTGTACTTGTCATTTCTATGTGTCCTTGGGTACCACATAGGGTGGCTGTGACAGACATGGCACAGTCTCTGTAAGGAATATGCTGTTGCAATCAGGAAGGGAAAAAACCCCAAAGGAGGCACCCTCCCAAGCTCTTCCTCCCATCTGGGGTGAACCCAATTCACACTGTTTCTCCAGCATGGAATTCAGTTGCTAAACAACCACTCAGTTGCTAAAGAACCACTCAGAGAGCCAACTGACCTTGCCAGCCTTAATTCCTCTGCAGTAACAAACACGAAGGCTTTTACTGTTAGCTACAATCTATAGGAGAGAAAGGGGTACTAGAATCCCCACTCTAGAATGAATGAAACATGCCAGTGAGTTCTCAAAAAACAGAAATAGTTTATTTTAAAAAGGTAAAAACTGAAAATAGTAGACTCTTGAAATTAGAGGCAAGATGACGTAAAATCCTAACACAAGCAACATAGGCTTTTCCTGTGCTATCATTCAGTTACTCAGAGTTCAAACCTATCCAACGCTCCAGTGCTGATGCAGTCGCAGCGCAGCCCAGAGTAAGGGAACTTTACTGACACATGCCTGAGGAAAGAAAGGGAGTGGGGAGGCTGAGGATAAGAAGGATAAGATCCGGCATGCCCCATCACTGCCAGATTGACCCCCCCCACAGCTTCCCTGACCCCCGTTCTTCCTCTCTCCCTGCCCAGCATCAGCACTTAAAATTTCATACAACAAAAAACAGTGATTGTTCCTAAATGAATTACTGAACTATGTGGAACAGTGTACAGTACAGTTTACATGCAGTGTAAAGCCACAATTTCTTTTTTAACCTAACCTTCAACTAGTAGTTCTAAGGTATAACCTTGGCAGCACCTATCTCCAGGTCTTCCCTAATCCTTCACCTCTTTCTGAAGTCTGCTGAGAACAATGTCTTCAAGCTGGTAAATCCAACTGACAACTACAACTGTGCTAGTTAGGGCACAATCCTAACCCCTTATGTCAGTGCTTTCCAGCACTGACATAGTGGTGCCAATGGGGCATGTGCTGCATCTTGCAGTTGGCTGTCACTCAAGGTGGCCTCCTCAAACTAAGGGAAAGTTTGTTCCCTTACGTCAGAGCTGCATTGTGCTTATGTCAGTGCTGGAAAGCACTGACATAAGGAGTTAGGATTGTGCCCTTAGTCTTATTACTTTTCAAGGGATCATCCCCGGTGTAAATATTGATATACTATTAATGCAGAGGTTCCCAAACTGTGAATTGCAACCCAACTTCTGGTGGGTTGCGAGCCCACTGGGGCCAGGACAATGCAGGGTAAAATGATGGATGACACAGAAGTTGTTTTTGGATCATGCATGCCCCCTGCATCTTTTGTCACATCTCACTGCTTTTTCTAAACTCTGTGTCACACCAGTGGGTCACAACAACAGGCCGCAGATCCACTGCAAACAATGCAGTGGATCGTCAAGGTAAGAAGTTTCTGGATCCCTGCTATAATGGATTAAGAGACTGGAACAAGTAGGGAATATTATACAGAGCACCTAGGTCTATTAAAGCTCCGATATATTGTTGAATAATACTCTTTTATCACTACATAAGTCATGAAATATCATATGGATAAAGTTGTCTAAAAAGAAAAAAAAATATTTACACTATGTATTAGAGTTAGTGCAACCCCTCAGGACACAGGATATTCATAATATCAGAATGTATGAATTCCTGAAAATAATCCTTCTGCACAAGTAGGTCAAATCCATCCCTTGAACTGTGGCATCCAAAATTTGACAGGAGAACAACAGCACTGTCATTGTGGGGTTCTGAATAGACTGTGAATAACACTGCACCACAATGAGGTTTTCCTGACTTTGCTCGCAAATAGTTCTCCAAAACCTGTATTAAAAAGTCTTCACTCATGATTTCATTGTTTGCCATTGACGAAGAAGGAGGATAGGGAAAATCTATTTTTTATTTAACTGAGGATCAGTTTTAATGCCCTTGAAAGCAAGGGAATAACTGCTCCGGTTTGGTTCTTGAATAGCAATGGTGATATTGTGATTCTCTACACAGCTGTTATAGCCTGACCTGAGTAATCCAGTTGTTCCACAGCTGAGCAAAAGCTGAAGGTCAAATTCTGAACTCTTCACAGCTGAGTCAAACCCTACTACAATCAATGCAGCATTGCTGAATAAAGGAATTCAGAGAGAGAACTTGCATTTGAGCATATATTGAGTTATAATATGGTTACATTGTGCTTTGGATGCAGTAATTTTCACAAGAGAAATAAAGATTTAAAATAACCAGGCCAAGTAAAACAACTAACCATAGTAAAAAGATATACAAGTACTTTCTTTGCTATACATTTACATACAGAAATACCACACATTCCTGCAGCTCCTATGATAGTGGCAAGCAATAACCACAACAAAGGAATCAGTACTAGTTAGCATTTTTATAGAGCTTTTTGAAAGCTCAAGCACTTCTTATACACTAATGTACTAACAGCCCAATACTATTCAGCTCTCCTGCTGGTAGAACTAGTGTTTTTCCAGTGCTGTCTGTCATCAGGCATATGTCATATAGCATGCTCCAGCAGTATGTGCTTCCAGAGTGCAGCAGGAAGGCTGGAGCTTTCCTGAACATGTCACCAATGCACTGGCCACCCACCTGAGCAGGTAAGCCAGGAAAGGAGGTGAGAGGGAGTAGGGGAGGAGAATGGGGCAGGGATGGGGTGAAACAGGGATGGAGTGAACTAGGGGCAGAAAGGCTATGAGAGGGGGTGGATCTGGTGGTGATGGCACATACCCAGACCTATCCTCCTTACCCTCAGCCTTCCTGCCCCCTTTCTTTTGTCGGACTTACACCAGTAAAATTGCTGCCTCAGGTCTGAAAAGACCCATTGAAGGATAGGATTGGACCAAAACACCACAATCCTATAAGGCAGGCCATTATTATGAACTAGGTATTGCTTAAGATGACTTACAGCCCAATCTTATCCATTTGTCTCCCAACATACAGAGACCTTGGTGAGAGTGGAAAGTACTTCCCACTGTTGCAAAGTGGCAGCCAATGGAGTGCACAGTGCTGTGGGTGGCCATTCTAGAAGCATTATCATGTGATGCAGCAGTGCTCCGGGACCATCAGCAGAACTGCCTACAGCCACCAGAACAGGTAAGGAAGCAGAAGAGCGTAGGCGGGGGGGGCAAGGGATGGGCAGACTGAGTCAGGGGATTGGTTGGTGGCAGTGGCAGCTGCTGAATACTGACCCCCTTTCAGGACCTGATCCTTTGGCATGGGTTCTCGTGCACCTGTGCCAGCTGTTTAGCTAGCACAGGTTCAAGAAAACTCTGTGCTGCAGAGGCTTACCTCTGGATAAAGGAACAATTGTAAGTGTAAGGGAAGAGCAGATCTTCACAACTGCCCCACCACAGGATGCAGCAGTAGCCTTTTTGGCACAGGAGAGGAAATGGATAGGATTGAGCTGTTGCCATGCTAATTGATAAAATGAGATTTGAACTTACTAGGTCATGGATCATATTCTTAGGCACTAACACGCACCACATAAGCTTTTCTTTGTATAGCAAAATGAACTCAATGTGCCAGCTAGAAAATGAAACAAAAACTGATAACTACACAAAAATGAAGAAGTTTCTTAAAGTTGTCACTGAAACTTGTAATAAAAAGTGGCATGGTCTCTTGTGATTTTCATCAGTAATTCAAATATTGAGTTGAGTTAGAGAGACATATGCATTTGTGAGCAACAAAAAAAGGAAGAAGTTGATCCAGAACTCATACGTGCATTCTGTAAAAGCAAGTTGACATGGCCATAAAGAAAAATAAAAAGAAATGTTAACTACAGTTAAAATATTAGATAAGAAACTATTGGTATAAACTTAAAATGCAATAAATCATTTTATATGAATATAAAAATAAACATGATATTATTCTATTTACTTTCCCTTTAAGCAATTTCTACCCAACATTGCATATATGCAACAGGATCAAATGTGTACACCTGTGGGCTGGGCAGAAATGGGTTAATGTATATAAAGCTTTAAAGCAATTTAATATTAGTCAGTGCACCTTATCAGGGAAGAAAACAGAAGCACAAAGTTTTACTTAAAGCTTGCTCTGTCATTGCATAAACTTAATTAACTTTCACACTTTAAAACTGGCAGGATACGATAAGTGCAGCCAATAAAATCATAAATGTACTTTGAATTATGCACAATAAAGTATTTTTGACATCTGAATAGATATTGTTCAGTAGCACCACTATAATAGCATTAAATGTATTGATTACAAGTTCTTTTATTTTTATGTAGCATTCACAATATGACTGACTCCCCTCCCCCCCGGAAGTGCTAAGTTGTAATGGACTATAAAGGGCCAATTAACTGTACACAATGTTGGATAAAGATGAGGCACACAAAAGAGTACACACAATGAGTTACTTTTAGGATGCTTAACGCCTAGGTCAATCTCACACAAATTGTACCAAATGCTAAATTAGGACCCAGCGGACTTGTGCTCTGGTGTGCCTGGGGATGAATAAGCACTCTCAAACTCAAAGTAGATGCAATACTGACAGATTGTTTAAACTAGTATTGACCTGAAAAGCCCCCTCATTTTCAGCATATGCCTTTGCAGGGAGTGAGCATTGAGATTCAGCAATTTTCAGAAATGGGTGTGTGAAATTCTCTATAAGTTTGAGGTGGTGGCTTATTGCGGATCAGTGGTAGCGGTGGATGTACTTTTTTTTAGCAGCACTGGAAATGCTGGGGGTGGAGGAGAGATGGTGGCTATAAGTTGCTGAAATGTCACGAAGTTCAAAAGTGGAAGGCCTCAAAGCAGGTACTAATTTTTTTTTTCCCTTTTAATTCAACAACCACCAAAATGGTACCCAAAACTGCCAAAATTGTCTACAGAATCTGCCTTTTTCACAACTGACCTCACTTCACTAGTGGAGTTTGGATGAGGGAGAAAAAACACCTGGAGTGCCTGACTGCATAGGAAGTCTATGTGGAGGCAAAAACCGATGGAGGGAGCACTTAGCTGCCACTACATGAATGTTCCCTTCATTCTAATTAGGCTGACTGAAACTGGGTTCTCCAACTTTGTCATCTTTTTTGAGGGTTGGCATTTCTGATATTGGGAGGATTTCTCAAGGTTTTCTGGGTAGTTTACTATTGATAATGGTGTGGTGGCAGTTCTTTTTTTAACAACCTTTTGCAGCCCATGGCAGGGCTGGCCCATCCACAAAGCCAACAGAAGCAGTTGCCTCAGGCAGCAGATTAGTGGGGGCAACCATCTCTGCCTGCCTACTAGGCTCCGCAGCCCGTTTTTCCTCCAAACAGGACATCAGAAGGCCTCCAGACAGGGAGGCAGCATATGCAGGTGGCGCTGGGGGGCACTGCCTCCCCATCCGTGCCACTTGGGAGCACTTTGCACCCAATGCCCTCTTAGGAGAATATTTAGATTTTTAATGGTATAGACCTTTCAGAGAGGAAAACTTTTTTAAAGTAGTTTTGGGCAGTTTTAATACATATAACATGAATTCTGTGTAATAGCTTACATTGACTCTAATGGGATTTAGTTCTGAGTAGACATGCATAGGCTTGAGCTTTGCAACTCCTAGTATAGGAGACAAATCAGCTTCCTAACCAAACCCTTATCAGCTGTGATATATTTTCATGGTCTGTTTTTGTTTTCTCCACTAGCTGCTGGAAAAATTTAATTTCATTTAATAAAGGGTTCAATCCTATCCAAGGAGAATGGGAGAAATGACTAGTTAGATTGGGGTCCACAGAGGTGTGCGTGTGTGTAATGTTGGTCAAACTGGTTGTTCAGTAGGCAGGAGGTCAGGTCTAGAGGGTAGAGCCTCCGTTAGCCTGAAGATAACATCAGAAGGTCGCCAGTTCAGAGGCCACCGGCAGCTCCCTGAACGGCTGAGAATGGTGAGACCTTGAAGCAGCTGACAAGCCGAGCTGAGTGATTCCACCTGCTCTTGGTGTGAGCAAGAAGCAACTTGGCTGCCTCCATGTGAGAGATGGAGCTGCTTGTCAGCCTGCGTGGGAGAACTGGAGGCCAGAAGTGAGACCAAACCAGGAAGATCCATTCTGAAATGTTGATGGTTCTTGAAAGAGGGAACCTCTATGATTGTAAAAATCCCCTTGAGGGATTTAGAAATGCCTGCCTATGTAAACCGCTTTGAATAGTCGGAGGAGTAATCCGATGACCAGAAAGGCGGTATATAAATACCTAGTTATATTATTATTATTATATGTTCACAAAGTTCATTTGGTAAAACAATTCTATTGGTATGCTTACAAAGTTAAAAAAAATGAGTCTTCCTGGACCAGACAAAATCTACCTACTCCAGCATCCTGTCTCCAACAGTGATCAGCAGCTGATCATTTATAAAGCATGTATTAATGCTTTGTATTAATAATATATTTTTAAGATCTGCATTTAATTAATGATATGATTAATATAATTAATATTAATATAGTTAATATATATTTAATATTATAATATTATATTATAATGAATACAATATTATAATATTATATTTAATATAGTTAATATTTCTGGCCACTTCCTGTTTAATGATGTCACTTCCAGCCCTCAGGAACACAATGGGGAGTCATGGCCAACAGCCACGGGGGTCAAGGGAGCCACTGGCCGGAAACGTTTGAGTACCACTGCCCTAAACAATAACCTGTGTACAATTTGGGTACCATTCTGAGCCACAACCTTCTATCAAATGCAGCAAAGAAGAAGATGTTTATTTAAGAGAAGTTGTGCAAGTACCCAGGTAGTTGCTCCATACATGTCTTCAAAGACACCGTGAACTGTGCTCGAGAACAGTGACGGGATGGGCTGCGCAGTCCTGAGCTACCTGGCACTCAGGGCTGCAGTGGCACTAAATGACTGCCGCTGCATCCTATAGACACTGGGCATACGGCAGCAGCGCCCGACATCTCCTTGGGGCAAGGGGACATTTGTCATCTTCCCCTGGGCAAGGAAAGAGGCCCTGCAATGGGGCTACTCAACTCTGTGCCAGCTATTTATTGCAGAGTAAAGCAGCCCCGTGTCAGGCTGGGAGGCCTGATGTGGAGCTATGGAGATGGCAGAGTTCTGACAAAGCAACGTCTGCATGGAGCACCAGGTGGTGTCTGACCAGTCTCTGACCAGCACTGGCCCAGCGCGGGCTTGCACTGAACCAGCACCAACTTTGCAGGCATGCCTTATGGCACATTTACGACGGTGTGCGCCAGTGCTAGACTGGCATGAGCCCGTCAGGATCGGGTTCCCACTTCCCTAAAAAGCAGGCAGCGATCCTCTGAGGTGCAACAGGCCCTATTGACTGATAGTAGTATACATGAAGGAATGGGGAAATGGTGGATTTGGAGACATACCTTCTCTGAGGTAGGCCTAAATCTTTCATATCTGCCCAGGCAGAATCTTAGTTCCCTACAGGCATGCAATGTGTGCCTCTTCTGCCACCTTAGGACCAAACAGACTTAGAAGAGAACAGAAAAAGAAACATTTCCTGTCAACTGTAGAACATTATTATTATTATTATTATTAACCGTATTTATATACTGCTTTTCAACTAAAAGTTCACAAAGCGGTTTACAGAGAACATTTACTTTGGTTTCATGTGATTGCTGCTGCAAGTGCCAATTGCTCTGGCAACTGGGCCAATGCATCATTTTCAGTCAGAGTTAGTGGCCCAACTACTGCTCTTGCCACTCTTAGATAAGTGAGTATACCAACTGATCATTCAGGAAACACTTGTGGGACAAAAAAAAGACAGTATTTTCTGAACCGGGAAAAGGGACCTGTCTACTAACAAAAGAACTGAGAATCTTTCACCTGAAATTGAATCAGGCATTACCAGAGACTTTGAGATAAAAGGTAGCTATTGAAATCAACACAAAATTCTATTTAACCGTTCCCTCCTATACTATGTAGCATGTAACAACTACAATATAATCCATTTCTAGGGGGAAAAATCTTTTTATCCATTTTTCAAGGTAGTATTAATCTTAGATGCTAACTTACATCTCCTGATCTGGTTTTGCAGAGATTGTACTTGCCACAGGCTTAACACAATTGTGAGAGACAGTATGGAAGGGATCGATAAAGCCACATTACCCTTTGTGATAGTGAATCCTGACAGGACATTCTGGTTTAACTGTTGTCTGTGTTAACACTCTGTACTTTCCCAGTGGGAAAGTGGTATTTTAAAAATAAAAAATGAAATAGAAGAACAAAATTGTATGAGGCATTAATATCACTTTTTTGTTCTTTAGGCACTTACTAATTTTTTTTAAATATTTCAAAATATTTGTCTGAAAGGAAGGATATTGTGTTGCACAGAGAAATAACAGGAGGATTTAGGAGTGCTACTTGGCAGAAAGATACCAAGAGACAGAGGCAGAATGAAAATAATGAAGATCAGAGCTGTGCCAACTTAAAGGTAAAGGGCACAAGAACTTACCATAGATACTCGCCTATAGTATGTGAAATTTTTGCCAAGTAATCAAGCTCCAATTCTCACTTCGTCTGATCTCTGGGTCAATCAGAGGGCAGAGCCTTTCAACTCTGAACAGTTTCCTTTCTCAAGGGCAGACAGGCGCCAAGTTTCTCAAGCAGCAGCAGGCACAGCTCCTTAGAAGCAATTTGTTAACCTTTTATTCTCCTTCCTTCTGCTGCAGCCTGGTTCTGCTTGGCAAATGCTTGCAAAGCAGGTCTGTTTTTTGAAACACCAAGATAGGAATCCTCCTTTCCATCTGAAGCAGGCTACAATTCAATGCACCCTTACTTAAGAATAACACTCATGGAAAGCAGTGGGTCTACTTCAGAGTAAAAAGGGTTGCAAATATATGCAGCTGCATCGCTCTACTGTGAATTGAATTGCACACTCCCAGTTACGTGTTATGGGTTATATTTGTACGTAGAGCTTCTGGCTTAACACACCAGACACCTTAAAGGTGGATTTGATTCCTGGTTCTCCTGCAGTGTTTCCCAACCCTTTTCACTTGCATATACCCTGGCAACCCATTTCCATAAATTGTACCCTTCATATTAGCAAAATGTTTGTAATTAATAATACAAGCCCTCAAGTCCTCTCTATGAAAGCCCAAACTTCATGTATTTATCAGTGTTTTCTCTTTTCATCTGTTTGAAGAACAGAAGACTCTGCCTTTGCACTGTTTTGCACCAGAAGTGTGCTGAGAAATTCTGGGTGACTTATCACTTTCCATATTATGTTTCAGTTTTTTTACTGTGCTGGTTTTCAATCACTGTTTCATACATGAATTGATGACCAAAAACTAGCTATTGGTGGGGCTTTCATAGTCAACTAGCTACCTCCCTTCCTGCCTTGCTGGTCCTTGCAAGGCATTTCTGTCTTGCAAGGCATTCTGGAGCATGACCTGCCTTTTTCTACCATTATTCCATTCTTTTTCAAGTACCCCTAAAGGTCCTGTTGAGTGTCCCTGGGAGTACATGAACACCAGGTTGGGAACAACTGTTTTACTGGTACGTTGTTTACAGTGCACTTACTCTGATAGTGCTTACAAAAAGATGAAGACGACCAGAATTTAAAAAGAATAAAAATGTATCTTATGATCTTTTACTATGCTTTTTATGATGTATCTTATGTATCTTATGATCTTTTACTATGTTTACTATGTTCGAGTAAAATCAGACAAAACTATAGTCAGACACCCCCCTAAGTTTAACCCCCGACTTATCCGAGGGTCATAGAAAATTCCATGATTGTTAGCTCAAAACTTGCCCTCGACTTATCTGTGGGATCGACTTATAGCCGGCTTTCTGCGGTGACTTTGCAGGGCTTCGGTGATAATATAAGGATCTGAGAAAAAGTCAAAGCTATTCATGGAACATTTGATAATGCTAAGCTAAGAAGTAATAAATTTTATTCTGAAAATACTTTCCCCTATCCCTTTTATAAGTCGCTTCTAATTACATCAGATGTTAAGAAAATAAGTATTCTTTCTAGAGTATGAAGCAAAACCATTCATTTATGACCCAATACTATCAAGGACCCACAGCAATGGATCTTGCAATCCACCACCATAGGCCCTGTTGTGATGGCACAAAATAGTTACGCCACCATCACATGCAACAGACCTTTGGGCAGAAATCTCCAGCAGTGCCAAGTTTGTGCCAAACTGATCTGGACACTCTGCCAGCCCAGGTATGTTGGTGGAGTGGACCATTCGTGGGTGGTTTGGAGTTGGGAGGGGGTACGTCAGGGGTGTGCAGTGGGTTGGAGGAGGTTGATCTCAGTGGCAGAGGTGCATACATGCTGGATCCTATCTTCCATTTTTCAACCCAACCTTTCCTCTCCTCATACATACGTCAGTAAAACAGCTGGTGTGGTTCCAAGGTAGACCTATAGGCTGCCAGAAAGCCTAATGAAGAACAAGTAAAAATGTTTTTTACTTACCTCTCATTGGCCTTTTGATTGCCCCCAACCAGGAGCACATGCTACAGCTATAGCATGGTGAGTGATAGGATTAGGCTATTAGTTACATAAATCACTTTGTAGACAAGATCTTGTTGAAAAAAGGTACATGAATATCTTAGCAGCAAGTTAACAAGTTGCAGCAGCATCTCCAAATACAAAATAATTGCTTACATCTCTATAAGAATGTGGTACATTTTGCACAGTGCTTCCCCAATCAGAACCGTATCATGTTTCAGATGCAGCTGTAAGTACAAAGATGACAGTGATTTGAAACTTGAGGCTGATGGGGAGAGCTCCTGCACTGGGGGGGGGGCTCACATAAGAATGCATGAATTAAGTATAGCTTGTATAACTTCAGGGCAGAACATGTGTGTGAATTCTCCTTGCTGCCTCATGACAGCTGCTTGTGCACATTATGACCTGCACACATACAAATTTCCATATGTTGATTGAGCATTGTTTGTTTGGGGCAAAGGTACACAAGGATGTTTAGGGGATAGTGATTTATTAAGATCTAACCTTCATGAGAAAATAGGTTTCTCACTCTTCATTTCATGAACATATTCACATAACCAATCAGACCAAATGGCAGCCTGTCATATTATGTTTGAAAAACAGAAAGAAAAAGAAAAGTATAGCCATGTACATGAGCATGAAGCCATGGCGCTGCAGAAGAAACTAATCTGTGCAAGACTGTGTAATACAGTTTGTTGCCAACTCAGTGTGCCAGCCACTGTATCACATTGGCTCCCTGGAGACATAAACACATTATCTTAAATATATAGGCAATGATATTCTTATTCTCCTTGAAATTGTCAACCTTCAGACACACACAACAGCTATCTATCAAGCAATAAAAGGAATGACATTTGTGCATGGGTGTGCCATTTCCTTAATATAGATACATAACTCCTGTTAAGGTTAATAGGAGTTATACACACATTGAGAGCACAAAATGCTTATCAAGTGATTCATTTCACACCATGAGAAACCCATTATGCTACTTTAGGCCCATCTTCTCTCTTACTTCAGCCTGCAATTTAAAAAAAAAAATAATCCTAACATATTATGGTAATTATAGGGGTATTTGATATGGGTGATCCAAGAAAGTCAATATTTTATACTTTTCCACTAACATTCTGCAAAGGGTTTCCAGGTGCTTCCAGGAAGGCGCTGAACATAGGATACAGCATAACTGCAGCAGGCAATCAAGACACACCTACCTCAGCATATAAGCCTGCCCCCCCCCCGAAAACAGAGTGCATGGTGTGGGGCCATGTCACCCTGACCTCTCACAGGGAGTGGGGACTTAGATAGATGGAAGCATTTTGCTCAAAAACACAAACACCATACTTTGCCGCAAACACTCTGAATGGGCACACAGAGACAGATTATGACTGCTAACACTTTCTTCTCAGTTCTCTCCCTGCAGGCTTCCCTCCCCAGCTGCTCTATTCAGGTAAGGGCAAAGGAGGAGTGCAAACTCACCACAATCCTTGCCTCAACAAAAGCAGTCCTGGGGGCTGCACAGGGACTCCTTGTGCAGGGCTTCAGCAGCCCCCCGTGGCCAATACACTAGGATCCCTGGAGCCATGCCCACCAGCCCCCGTGGAAGCACAGCAGCTACAACCCCCTGGGCCTGCCTTCCCCCATAGACACCAAACAGATACTTGCTGAATGTAGACAGGCGTCTCCTATCAGTGATGCCAACTCCCTCCTGTTGCAAGGTCAGCAGCAAAGTTCAAAAGCAAACTCAGTAGGCAAGGGTGGTGATCATCTGCAAGCTTTATTCATTGCCAGCAACGGGCTTCTCAGGGACTCCTGTCCAAAAGGAGAGAGCAATGGGAGCTATGTGGGAACTCCCAGCACTCTCAGAGAAAAGCAATGTTCCATTGTGAACCTTTTGCTTATATAGCATTTTGGCTTCTTTGTTTGAAAATCTCACACTGTCATTGGCTGGGGTTATGACATCAGAGATGGAGGCTTTCTCAGGATTGGCCAGAGATCACTTTACAATCATTTGATTAGCCAGTTTCAAGTTTCATGTTCCAAATATGGTAAATACATACATATTTCAAAAACCACTAGGTGGCACTGTTTACTCAATTATTGGCTTTGGTATGTCCTGTGCTTTCAAATTCCTTTCTGTCTGATTTCATTAATCACTGTTTAAACTAAGCTTTTGTCTTTTTTTTATTAATTCTTTTATGTGACTGTGTTATTGTGTTGCATAGTGGTATAATTATACAAAACAAACTAACTTCTTATTTGTAAATAAAGACTTTAAGAGACTTTTCTCTTTATTTTGATTAAATCCAGGTTTCTCTATCAGCTTAGAGGCTCTGACAGAAGTCCTCTGGAATGTTCTTTTTCATATTATCTTGTTCCTGTCCAGCTGTTTCTGGGATGTCTGTATTTGTCAAACTCCATTTTAATTAGTAACAGATTTACTGTCTCTGCCAAGGTCCTCTTCTCCATTAAAACTGAGTTTCACCTGTGTATAAACTCTTATCTGCTGTAACTCTTCCTAATTAGGAAGAGTTATCTGCTGTAACTCTTCCTAATTAACGGTGCAGGTGACCTGCTTCCTGCCTCCTCCTAGTTCTCTGTATGTTGTATCTAAATCTGTCTTTCTGAGTTGTAAATCTGTCTCTAGTTCCAATTAAGCAGGACCTTGAGTTCTTTGAAGTCTTACAGAGAAGTCTTATCTGTGAGGTGTTGTTTTTCTTTACATTCCAGTCTCCTTGTTAGAATCTAATTAATTTTGCTAAGGTTGCATTTTGAATTACATCTGAGACTTAAGTCTCTTTCAATTTAATGATTTCCACTTATTCTGTATATTTCTATACTATTATTTAACTTTCAGGCTAATTTATATATTGATTACACTTTAAAGAACAATCTCTTTAATTATCCAGACTGTATTTTAGTTTAAAAGGGAACTAATAGAATAATAGGTTCCCAAAAGCTTTTTCCAAGGGTATTCTCTGTTCAGTTTAGTCTTCATTTATCATTTTCCCAATTAAACTTGACAGCTGGAAATTCTAGCCTCTTAGTGCTTTAAAGCCTAAACTCTTATCTAGTTTTGACAGCTTGCTAAGAAACATTCTTTTACTGATTTATTGCCTGCACTTCCTACATCAGACTTCTTCAGATTGAGAGAGGGCAGAAATGGATCTAAGCTGGTCTATGGGCATGCTAAACATAACATTTTCCTATTTCTTGAATCATAGAAACAAATAACTAATTTAGCTATAAACACCCATTAACATTTGGTTCATTAACATTTGAACATAAGTAAACATAAATAATTAGTTTTAGCATAATTGGCTATAAACACTCATAGCATGGCATAATGGCTTGTGGCTTTCACTAGCCTGTATCACTCCCAGGTTGCTTTCCTCTGCACACGTACCCAAGAGTAGCCTGAATGACCTCAGTGGGACGCACCACTATAGATGTAGTTAATTAAACATATTAATGAAACACAAATACTGAACACTGGTTCCACTTTTTAAAATGGCACTAGCTTAACAAGCAACAACAGTTTCCCCTTACCAGCTGCTCAAGCCTCTCTTTTAATCTTTCTCACTATGGTGGGGGGGACCCATCCTCAAGAACTTTTATTGACCTCCAGGTTCATAGGAGTGGGACCATTACATAAGAACAGCCCCACTGGATCAGGCCATAGGCCCATCTAGTCCAGCTTCCTGTATCTCACAGCTGGCCCACCAAATGCCCCAGGGAGCACACCTGATAACAAGAGACCTGTATCCTGGTGTCCTCCCTTGCATCTGACATAGCCTATTTCTAAAATCAGGAGATTGCACATACACATCATGGCTTGTAACCCGTAATGGATTTTTCATCCAGAAACTTGTCCGATCCCTTTTAAAGGCATCCAGGCAGGAAGTTGAAGTCTGTGATGTGTATCCATGATACACGTCCGTTAAGTGTATTGCATCTAATGCCAATTAAATGTATTTGCATGTGCTTGCTTGTTACTTATTTTAGATATTTATATCTTGCTTCTTCAGCCCAGAAGGCTGCTACAGCAGCTAACAAATAAATGAAAACAATCAGACATAAACAACAATATAACAATAAAAACACAGCAGAGCAGCAGAAGTTAAACAATGTAAAACAGAAAAATTAAAAGATCTAAAAGTGCCTGGGAAACTTAAGAACATAAGAACAGCCCCACTGGATCAGGCCATAGGCCCATCTAGTCCAGCTTCCTGTATCTCACAGCGGCCCACCAAATGTCCCAAGGAGCACACCAGATAACAAGAGACCTGCATCCTGGTGCCCTCCCTTGCATTCTGACATAGCCCATTTCTAAAATCAGGATGTTGCACATACACATCATGGCTTGTAACCCATAATGGATTTTTCCTCCAGAAACTTGTCCAATCCCCTTTTAAAGGCGTCCAGGCCAGATGCCATCTCCACATCCTGTGGCAAGGAGTTCCACAGACCAACTACATGCTGAGTAAAGAAATATTTTCTTTTGTCCTAACTCTCCCAACACTCAATTTTAGTGGATGTCCCCTGGTTCTGGTGTTATGTGAAAGTGTAAAGAGCATCTCTCTATCCACTTTATCCTTCCCATGCATAATTTTGTAGGTCTCAATCATGTCGTCGTCATCCCCCCAGTCGTCTCTTTTCTAGGCTGAAGAGGCCCAAACACCGTAGCCTTTCGTCATAAGGAAGGTGCTCCAGCCCAGCAATCATCTTAGTTGCCCTCTTTTGCACCTTTTCCACTATATCCTTTTTGAGATGCGGCGACCAGAACTGGACACAATACTCCAGGTGTGACCTTACCATAGATTTGTACAACGGCATTATAATATTAGCTGTTTTGTTCTCAATGCCTTTTCTAATGATCCCAAGCATAGAATTGGCCTTCTTTACTGCCACCGCTCACTGGGTTTACACTTTCATCGACTTGTCCACCACCATCCCAAGATCTCTCTCCTGATCTGTCACAGACAGCTCAGAACCCATTAGCCTATATGTGAAGTTTTGATTTTTTGCCCCAAGGTGCATGACTTTACACTTACTGACATTGAAGCGCATCTGCCATTTTGCTGCCCATTCTGCCAGTTTGGAGAGATCCTTCTGGAGCTCCTCACAATCACGTCTGGTCTTCACCACACGGAAAAGTTTGGTGTCGTCTGCAAACTTTGCCACCTCACTGCTCAACCCTGTCTCCAGGTCATTTATGAAGAGGTTGAAGAGCAGCGGTCCCAGGACAGATCCTTGGGGCACACCGCTTTTTACCTCTCTTCATTGTGAAAATTGCCCATTGACACCCACTCTCTGCTTCCTGGCCTCCAACCAGTTCTCAATCCAGGAGAGGACCTGCCCTCTAATTCCCTGACTGTAGAGTTTTTTCAGTAGCCTTTGGTGAGGGACCGTGTCAAACGCCTTCTGAAAGTCCAGATATATAATGTCCACGGGTTCTCCCGCATCCACATGCCTGTTGACCTTTTCAAAGAATTCTAAAAGGTTTGTGAGGCTGCCAGAACTTGCATTCCACTTCAACTGGCCGATAGGTGCTGAAGCATGGTTGCCTACTCATGAGTAAATGCACACGTGACTCAGTTTTGCTTTCCATAGGGCCCAATACATGTTCCTTGTCTACTTGGAGGGGATGGGACTTTCTTCTCAAGTGTTTTTTGGGGGTCTCCATTTATCGGATTGGGATCATTAGTGTGGCGTTGCATTCCTCTCAGCCTGTTCTTCAAAGTGGACAGAGGCACGTTTCCCCACTCATGTGTAAACACACTCATGTGCTCAGTTTCACTTTCCATATGCCTCAAAACATTTTCCTTGTCAGCGATCAGCTTGTCAGTTTTTGCTTCACAACCCACCAATAAGCAGATCGCTACTTAGTTTGGGAAACACCAATATAGAATATAATAGAATTAAACATAATTCAGAGTGAGCGTGTATATCGGTGATTTTCAACCTTTTTCATGACACACTAACAAGGTGCTAAAACTGTTAAGGCACACCCTTAGTTTTTTCACAAAGGACAAGGTATACAGTGCTGCTGGTGGGGGATCATATTCCCCAATTGCCTACTAATAAATAACCCTCCCCATACTCCCATAGCATAATTGTAGACAATTTGTGGCATACCAATTTGACACGGTGATACAAACTGAAGTTGTATCTTTATAGAAGAAGCTGTTCAGAGATTATTAAGACAAAATACAATTTTAAAAAGTAGCCTGCAGCACATGGCCGACAAGAAATTCATTTCTACTTTATAGGTGGTTATGTGTTAGTGCTAACGTTGAAAAACAAGTACATATTCCAAATATTTATGCCTGTGTCTGCGGTCTGCTGAAACTGCAATAGTTATAACCTCATCCTTGCCACGTGCTTGGTTATTTACATTCAGATATTAAAGCCATTCATAACAAGACATTTTGTACTTGGGTTCCACTATTTCACTGGTTTTAAATTAAAGGTGGCAGCTTGTGGCGCTGAAGGATGTGGCCAGCTACTACAACTCCTATTGCTGCATGAGGAGCAGCAGGGGATAAGGGAATATGTGAATGAGACACATCACAGCAGGGTGTAAAAGAGCAGCCAACAAAGCCAGAAGAACAGAGACCTAGCAAAAAGGATCCTGAAGCACAATCTCACTTTGTATTCTTGCTCATCTCCAGTCCTCCCACTGTCATTCTTCACGAGTGAAGAACTGTACATATCTCGCTCTAAGGAAAAAAAGTATTGTCCTTCAACATCTAAGTAGGATGTGTTTATAAACAAAGGGCAACCCAAAGCATTTTTGCATGACACAAATGCAAGAACTAATATTTAAAATCAGGATGTCTGCTGAAACTTACAATTTCTTGGCTCCAAAGATGAAGCCAAATTCACAATATGAGAACACCTGAATAGCTTTAGAGATGCAATTGAGCAGGCCATGTCTATCCTTACTTGTGGCAGTTCGATATATAGCCTCCTATAGCAATATCATACACGAGGCAATTTTAGCAGATGTTCAGCTCCATCTCCCCTGCGTATGATATTCACTTGAACCTCTGTCCTACATGTTTTTACTGCTTCACATTTGCACTTGCAGTAGATGTACACAGCTATTCCTAACATGGCCCAATCCTATGGGCGCCTTTTGCTGGGTTCTGCCAGCATAACATGCTTTGTGGTTGTTGCAAATGCAACACGGCCAGAGCGCATGGCCTGGCCGCTGCCTAAAGAGGCGAGCAATTGTGTGAAGGGTGCGTGCAGGTAATGCCATGTGAAGGTCTGGAGGGAGGCAGGGATGGAAGGGGGCAGGGGTAGGCAAACTAGAGAGGAGATGGGGCAGGGTAGAGGGTGGATTGGGCTGGAAAAGAGGAGGACTCAGCAGTGTCTGCTGAATTGTAACCCTTTCTGATCCACCTTCATGGGTCAAATGCAGACTTGCACCAGCTATAGAGCTGGCAATATACCAATGATGGCAACTGGGGCAAGAGACAAATGTTCCCTTGCCCCAAGTAGGCCTCACAATGCTGAAACTCCCCTGGGGAATACAGCACTGCTGCATTGCCATGCAGGGAGTTACGGTGGATTGGGCTGCCCATAGCCCAAAGGACTATGGGTGGCATTTCTGCCCCCCCCCACCATATCTATACTGCATGGAGTTCCGCTGCTGAATAAAAGCTTTTCTTGGGTGTCAGAATAAACACTTTGGAACTGGGTTCTTTAAACATCTCTTTCTCTAAAATAAACCCCTTGCACAGTCACATTAAAAACACAGGCTTTGCTTTGGGTGTCAAGATATATACGGCATCCAATACATGCAGGGCCTTTTCAGGAGTGGCAGAAACCTTAAAGAACTTTCTTCTACCAGAGACCCATAAAGTCCAATTTGTACTCTTTTCAGTGCACTGTAAAAACTTGATCGTGTCATTTGGTTCATTGTTTATTATGTTTTAATTCCTTATTGGCTGCTTTGGGCTGCCCTCCATGTAGGAAAGGTGGGATAGAAATGTTTTGAAAGAAATAATAGCAGAGTCTAATTCAAAGATTTGCTAATGCAGAACAGCTATGAACAAAAACAGGATATTTGGTAAAGTTTTCCAAATAGCTTCCTTCCAAATCATTAGTAATGTGACAGGTGAAAAATTAAAACAATTAAACATTAAGCACAGTTAATGACATTAATGCTTTGTATTACAAAAACATGAAATCTGTGACATACAGTAAAATTTTCTAGAAGAAAAAACATACAATATGCTCAATCAACAGATTCACTATTGTCCTCCACTACATCTATGCGCTTTACAACGCAATCCTAACTCCCAGATTAGGCCGGCCCACGTCACTTGTGTTGATCCGGGGGTGTTGCAAATGTGCCATAAGGTGCAGATCTGAGTAGACCCATTGGGACCAATGCAGCGCAACATGGGGTAAGGGGGGGAGTTTTTCCCTTGCCTTGGGTTATGCTGATTCTGGCCTCAAACTTGCACTGGATGCAGCGCAGGCCCGCTGGCCTGCCAGCTCCAGTGCAAGTTAGGATTGTACACTCAAACTTGTTTATACTTTATTTTTCATCACTTGAACAAATATTTGCAGAGAAATCATGTTCGAAAACATCGCTGTACAGTTTCAAGACCAATTGTTCTGTAGAGCCAGGGATGGCCCATTCATGAGGCCAAATGAAGCAGCACATTGGTGTGGTGCACTCTTTGTCCACTTTCTTACCTCCACTGTTACTCCTTATCTTTCCACTCCCTGGATTGGACAAGGAAGATGAAATAGAGAGCAAGAGGAAATTGAAAGACGGTTCTAAGCTAAGACTTGGGAGAATGGAAGGAGCAGAGGCTGGCCTATCATCCGGTTAGGGGGCAGCATCTAGCATGCCAACTCAGACATCAAAAGGTCTTAGAGCAGCCCTAAGTCAAGCATTAACATGATTTCAAGCTAAGTGTTAATGTTTTCATATCCTGGCATGGTTATCAACAATTGCTTTAAAAATTGTGTGGAATAACTTTCAACTTTTGGTCTGCAAGTTTAAAAAAAGAAAATAGTGTAATATACAAATTAATAGGAAGTCAATAGCAAGACATTCATGACTTCTTAACGAGCCTACCATGGATGGATGGAGTTAATTTAACTCTGTCCTGCTGATTCACTTTAGCTGTCCATCTACATAGATTGAACATAATTAGTTGGTATCAAAAATGACACAGCTTGAGCTACGGGTAAAATTTATGAGCATAAAAAGAAAAGCTCAATCAGCATGGGATGTTCTAATTTCCATTCAAAAATCATTAAGCTCAGTATTTTGTTCTAAATTAACTATCTGCTAATTGATGCCTTCTTTAAAAGATATCCTTTTCTTAAGCTAAGAATGAAAAAAGTTCTCCTGAGCACACTATAACAAACTCATTTTAAATTCTTGCCTTGTAAATTATGTCACAACTTATTTTAAACTGAGCCTTCAACAGACAATTCATAAAATACTGTATTCAAGTAATATTAACTGTCTAAACTCTTTAAACAAACATAGATACAGAAATCCAACCGTATAGTCTGGTTTTAGTTCCTAATATGGTGATCATACAAAGGCTCAAAACACTGGAGCACAATATTTTATATGAAAATATCATCATGACCTCTTGTTTAATGGAAACAAACCCCCTCTGTAATACAGGTGGAGCCTATTTATCCATATTAGTTCGTTCTGTGACTCAGCGTGATTAACAAAAAACACATTGTGCTAAATTCCATAGAGTTACACAAATACACTGCAGCCTGACACTTCCGGATGGAAGGAAACTAAGGCAGCTGTTATCAATCCCCACCCCTCTGCTCCATACTCAGCCCTCCCCATTTCCAGCTGCTTCTTTCACATGAGATGCTGATCTTTTAAGAGTCCAGCCCTATACATTTCTACTCAGAAGTAAGCACCATTCTAGTCAATGGGGCTTACTCCCAGGAAAGTGTGGAGAGGATTGTAGGCTAAATCTCATGCTTTGCTTGGTGGGAAGGCTTGCTTGCGTCTGTGATAGCCTGGGGGGGTCGCTTGTGTCAGTGATTGCCTGCACCATCTCAATGGGGGGGGGGAATTCAGCAAACACTCCCTGATTTTTTAAAGCAATCCCCTCTGTTGCTAAGGCACCTGCCCCTGTGAGTGAGAGCTCCACCTTGTTGCACGTGCTCTGGCTACAGAGGTTTTCTGCCCCCTTCCCCTCTTCAGCCTCTTTGCTGGCTCAGGGGCTCCAAGAGTGTTACTGTTCCTTTGCAAGAGGAACCTCTTCCAGGGCTCCAGGGCTATTTCCCTGCCTGGGCAAGGCAGAGTCTTTTTGCAGTGTTTTGGGCTGCCTGGAAATGGAGCAAGATGCCAGTGCAGGGCAAAGGAGACAAAGGTGTGTGTGACTTTAGGTTCCCCCAACCCATTCTCACTGAGACAAATCTGCAGATAAAAAAATCAGTGGATAAATAGAGTACACCTGTACTTTCAAATTGACCTAGCAGTTGTAATGCGTGAATAGGCCATTCTTACAAAATAAAAATTGTATATTGTCTTCTTTAAAGCAAATCTTATTAACTCCATAGTTCACAAGTGACAAAAGCAAGAAAATAAGCTTAGTTTGATGTACAAAAACTCCTTGAGAATTTTTGCTTGTCTTGCAGAAATTCAACTTGCTGTCCTTGAAAATCTTCAGATGCTTAGCACTTGGAGGAACCGTGGAATTCACTTCAAATTTTGTGTGAAATTTCAGTATTTGGCACAAGGCACCTATTGATTCAGAAATACTGACAGCAGAAGGAGTCACGGGCATGATAAAAAGCCTCAGACTTCAGGTACTCCAAAACTGTTTGCTACAACACTGTGGTAATTATAAGACCACTGTATAGATTTTATTTAGTATAACAGTAGTACATTTCTTTACTGAATGATTAATCTCGTTATTCGTGAGGGTTCCGTTCCCAGAATTCCCATGGATGGCAAAATCACACTGAAGCAAAACCATGCAAAAAAATATCCCTTTGCCAAATGCAGATCTGAACCGCAAGGAGAATAGTTCTAGTTTGGATCTCAGACCCCTGTGAGATGTGCAGTTGTTCTCTTGGAAAATGTATGTGTGACTTAAAAGCAATGTTCACTCAAAGCTGGGTTTTTCTTCATAGCAAAAGCCATACTAGTCCCTCCTCCAGCACATTCAATCAATCTTTGTCTGAATTCCTGTGTCTGTATGTGACCAACTGCACTTGCTTACCAAAATGGTTGAGTTTTCCCTTGAAAGCTTTCCCTTCTGCTGACAAAACTTCTGAGTTCAGGCGTTATGTGATTTGCCATTCCAGATTTCACAGGGAAGTTTTTCCCATGTTGGTCAGTTCTTTAACCAGGAAAGCAGGATTTCCTCAGGATGGAACCCCTTTCATAAAACCTGAGTCCCATGCCTGCTTCCGAGCAGGGAAGTTCCCCATCAGTTAATTAGCAGTGCCTTCCATGTAACTGTGGTCACTCAGGAAAACCTGCCTTGGGTGGAATCAGGAAAGGGAGCCAATATGCAATGTGGCAATTCAATACCTAGGCATGTGGCAAACATCCAATTCCTTTCAGCTAGATGGAGTCTGGGCAAGTATACCCCATACCCATACTTTGAGTTCTCCTATTGCCCAGACTCAGTTTGGCAAATCTGTCTAATATTTGTATTGGCAACCTTCAGTCTCGAAAGACTATGGTATCACGCTCTGAAAGGTGGTTCTGGCACAGCGTCTAGTGTGGCTGAAAAGGCCAATCCGGGAGTGACAATCCCTTCCACACTGGGAGCAAGTGCAGTCTGTCCCTGGTCTGTCTCCCTGGCTATGGGCCTTCCTTCTTTGCCTCAGACTGTTGGCAAAGTGTCTCTTCAAACTGGGAAAGGCCATGTTGCACAGCCTGCCTCCAAGTGGGCCTCTCAGAGGCCAGGGTTTCCCACTTGTTGAGGTCCATTCCTAAGGCCTTCAGATCCCTCTTGCAGATGTCCTTGTATCACAGCTGTGGTCTACGTGTAGGGCGCTTTCCTTGCCCCAGTTCACCATAGAGGAGATCCTTTGGGATCCGCCCATCATCCATTCTCACAACATGACCGAGCCAACGCAGGCCAACCACAGGCATATTCTGTGGCTGGGCCTGTCCAAAATTAATAGGGAAGTTCTTTTCCCATGTTGTTTCTTGATCCAGGACAACCTACATCATGTTAGTCCAACAAGCAGCCCTCAAGTCCCTTTTTAGCAGCCTGAAAGCCCAGCTGCACCCCCCCCCCTTCAGCTTCAGTGGCTTTTTGGTCTTCGTACCTTTCCAGCTTCTCCTTTGGAGAAGGAGAAGCTGGAACAGCATTGCAGGGAGATTGAAAATCCCCACCACATACACCATCATCTCTGCTGCTTGTGTTCTAAGCCTTCCAAATGACTTTGGCAACTCAGAACACAGAACTAATTGGCAGTGACATCATCATGTCACCACCAATTACTTCCAGGTTAGCACAGGAAGGGTCATGCAGCCCCTCCCCCCGCTGCCCAAGATTGGATTGCCCTGACCTACTTGAAGGAAAAAGGGAAAGGAGTTTGTGTGTTGTCAGGCAGGGTGGGCGATGCTGCTGCACCCATGCAATTTCTGCCAAAAAAAGATCAGAGACACTCTTGTGGCTACTGCAGTAGTGAGGGGCTGGATTAACCTGCGACTCAAATGAAGAGATGAGTTTTTTTGGAACAAACAAGGGTTTATTTTTAGAACTGTTTTTTGACATATTACTTGTTAATAGACACTCTAAAACAGATTGTAAATATGTTAATTGCATTTCACTATAGAACAGGTAATTATAAATGCACATGAAACAAGTGTTGCATTTCTATTTGACAGGCAATTACAATGGCATCTATTTACAAATGCACACAAAACAAGTGCTGGCAAATTGGTTCCAAGAAGGAGGTTCAGGTGGCAGCACACTTGCTTTGCTGTACCACTCATGCAGGATACCACCATTCCACAGTCCACATAGGGGAGCTGGGCAGGAATGTCAAAGAAGGGTATGCTTATCCTGGAGCATCCAGAATGAATACTGCTCTTGTTCACCAGTTTGTAGATCCTCCTTGCCAGCACTTGTTTTGTGTG
The DNA here is from genome assembly GCF_035046505.1 of Tiliqua scincoides. Classification (NCBI taxonomy): domain Eukaryota; kingdom Metazoa; phylum Chordata; class Lepidosauria; order Squamata; family Scincidae; genus Tiliqua; species Tiliqua scincoides. The sequence continues at coordinate 173,155,169 of NC_089822.1, read as the reverse complement.
CATTTGTAAATAGATGCCATACTAGAGATACATGCATCTCTAGCTGTTGCCAGGAGTAGCTGGAACACCAGTATACTCCATCATGGGTTGATCCTATTCAGTCAAAATGCAAGCTTTTGCGCCTTTCTCTCCTACTCGCCACAAGTAGGAGGGAAAAACGACTGCCTTTTAAAAACAAAAGAAGAAGACAAGCTGTGATGAAGAAGGGCTCCACTTGGAGACAGTCTAAGGCAGGGGTGTCCAAACTCTGGCCTGGGGGCCATTTGTGGCACTTATGGGCCCCCAATCTGGCTCTCTGGGAGCCCACAGTCTCCAAAGTCATGGATATTGGCAACCTTGTGAGTTTTGCAACCAAGTGTTCAAAAGCCACATGGAAAATTCCCAAGTCATGGAATAAAAATTCAAGGAAGTACTTGGATTAGTTTCTGGGAGAACGGACATGGATAAGGAGTCTCATGTGGATTTTTGCATCCAAACCTAAAGCCATTCCATGGGAAACAAGTGCTCATTTCCACATGAGTTTCGGCATGCTTAGTCTGTGCCTTAGTGTGCACATGTATGTTATATATTTAAAAAGCAAACAAGAAAGTGTGTCTGAAATGAAAGCGGCAACACAATTGCAATTATTTTATGAAATTGTATTCTATCCATGGTTTGTAGTAATCCTCTGGCAGCTTGAAACTCAAATCTATTTCTTTACCAAATTGTTTTCCTGCATTGGGTGTGAACAGTAGTTTGCTATAATAAGATTGCTCATGAGTGTCAGACTGCTGCCATTGATCTTTTTTATAATAGAAAAAGAACACTGAAACATTTGTTCTCAAGGGCAAAAAACACACATAAAGAATAGCATGGTCTTTGAGGAAAGATATACAAGAGGAAGCAGATCGAAATTTAATACAAATCAAGTATAATTGTGCACCTTTTATACTCACAACACAAAACTGCCAAATGCTTCTAAAATTCAAAATTAAGTTTCACAATCCATCTTTGAGTCATCTACATGTGGAAAAATAAATGTTTACAAATGTTGCTTAAAGAATTACTATGTTTTTGCTTTAGGACATTTTAAACCTCATATTAACTAATATTTGTTACTAAGAAAATAATGCATGACTCAGTTTGATTACATCTAAAGTGGCCCATTTCCATATGCCTTCAAATTGGAAATGCCATGATAACTTGAGTAGTCCTCACTTTCTGGCATTACCTTTCCTTTCCCTAAAAATTGTATTTCAAGGAAAATATTTCATCAAAACAAGTACAACTTTTTTCTACATGTACCCTGGTTCCATTTGAAAAAGAGCTCAAAACATCCTCTACCGTTTCCCCACTTCCTGCTGTGTTTTATCAGAGCTTCTAAAAACTTCATTGAGTTACGTTCATGTACAAGCATTCACCAAAGACAGCTCAGTAATTTATTTTGATTATTTCTCTTTGGGCAGGGGAAGACATATCTCAAGGTTGTCCCAACTCACTTTCTGAATATGACTTCTAGTTAATGGTTTGTATTTGTGTGTTTAAGTAATCACCAACTTCAGTTTCAACAGGAGCAAAGATTACAGGTACAGCAACTGTGTGCACAGAGCAGAATAAAGACTAGGAGGGGACAAACCAAAACAAATGAAATGCAATGAGCTCCAAGATAGGTATAAAATACAAACAACCTTAAAGACAGACAATATATATGTATTGTTTAAATTTCTGACACATTAAACATATTGTTTTGCTTGCATATTTGTTTTCAGATTTGCTGACGTATCACTCAGTATTTCATGTATGAGTTGTTTCACACATTACATGATTGCAAACCTGGCACACAAGCTCCATCATCATCCACATAAGGACTGATACTCCAAAATTTCTTGTGTGCATAATATCTTAGTGTAGTGCTTCCCACACATTTCAGCCCAAAGTCCACCTCTTAAAATGACAATCTTTCAGGACCCACTTAGCTTTACTAGTAAAAAAAAAAGTTGGGGGAACTATCCAACTCTATGACAACTCTGAATATTTATTCTCCTTTGACAGCCACCAATTATACTTCAGTAGTGCTGCCTGTACAACTATCAGGCAGCAATACTGAAGTGCCACTTCTTTGGACTAGGAACAAACTTATAACACGCTCCCACCCCTACCAAGAAAGACTTTGTAAAATTAACCAAAACTTTAAGCGAATACTGTGATATATATTACACTGCTTCAGGTCACTTTGCAAAATAGACCATTGGAATAAGCCTATAAATTCAAGTGATTATTCTATTTCATTTGTGAAAAGACAACACAAATATTCTGTACTTTTACAATAAGCAGCAATAATATTTTTAAGCTGATGCATACAAGACATGTAATGCTATACTTATAAAAAGGCTGCTTCAAGTTTCTCATGCCCCTGCTGAGACCTCAGGATTTATTACTGAACACACAGTGTCTTTTAGTGTTATAATAAATTTCAAATATATTTACTTAGATGAATACTTGGTTTCTAAAGAAAAAAATTAATCCAACTTAGAATACATGTTATCATTTCAGTTTTCCTTTTAATTACTGTCAGAGACCCGACAAATTATTATGCACCAGGATGCCTCATATTATTTCCAAGTCTTTATAATTCAATTTCATTTTATTATAGGTAAACAAATTCCAGTGTAGACATGAAAGGGGTGATTTGGGGCTGAACACATGGGGTTGAATGTTAGCTTTAAAGCTTTCAATCAATGCTCCAAAATTAGAATCCAAAATAAATTCATAATGAAGTCTGAAATATGAAAGGGGAAATATATCTTATATCTATTATGCCTATCCCTGCCAACAACAGGTAGAGTCACCCACTTCAAGTCCAGTTTCCATGTCACACACTGCTCCTCTTTTCAGTGCCTGGTCATTTGCATTTGTTACTAAATGCAGGGTGAAAAACAGGGCACTGTAATTGGAATAACAGGGAGCAGTAGTGTGTGTTTCATATCAATCCAAAAGGAAGAATTTTTCCACTCTTATATAAATGATTATACTCAGTATTTATATAATTTTATTTCTTCATCTTAACTTCAATGCTTATAGTTCAACCTCAGCACCCGCAGGGGTTCCAGTCCAAAAGCCTCTGCAGATGCCGTAACCAGTGGGTAAACGAATCCACAGGTTGGGGGCTTACCTGACCTCCAGATGCATGTTTTAGTTGTCCTTGGAGGCTTTCTGAAGCCCTGAGAGGCTGCGAGCCTTCGGATGCAATCAGAATGCACTTCTGGTCGCGTCCGAAGGTCAGGTTAGCCTGCGGGTTCAGAACCCATGGTTAATTAAAACCTGGGGTTCCAAATCCACAGATAAAAAGGACCAAGATGTGTACCTTTTGCACATTATAGGTATAACCTAATTATCCAGGGATCATTCACCCCTGGTTTTATCTCAGCACAATGAGAAGTGCCCTTTAAATTAAAGTAAAAAAGTCATTTAACAATAGCCTTGTTAATTTGAGAGAGGGCAGCTGGCTGACAAGCCATCAATCATTCTCTCTCCAGGCACTTAGAATAGCTTCACTCCAAAGCAAGCAAAGCCTCCCTGGGCATATGAAAGAAAGATAATCACTTTGCAGTCATGACGGGAGGGGTCGCTGGCTCGAAGTGAAGCCTTTCTAAGCGCCTGAAGAAAGACTGATTGATGGATTGTCTGTCTAATGAATATCTAATGATGCTTAATGATTGTCTGCCTAGGGAAATTGGGGCAGGAGAAGTTAGGGAAGAATATGTGTTATTTCAGTTACTACTTAAAGCTTAGTTATAGGAGGCAAGAAGACAATGGGACAGTTTGTATGGTACTTGTGAAAGGTATAAATCATAAGCTGCTAGAGTGCAAAACAGTTAATGCACATTGGCTGCTGCTCTTAACAAACCACCCTCATTTTATTTTTATTTATTCCACCTGTGAACCATGCGTTTTCCATGTTTGTTTGCTGAACCAGGCCCTTTGAAACCAGAATATAAGGGAAATAATAGCATCAAGGACATTTTATTTTCTGATGCATGAAGTAAATAGAGTTACTGCCATTATTATTTAACATTTTTTCTGTAACAGATTTAGGAATTATCACAGCATCAATAGTACAAGAGTCTGCAAAACAGTTCCATTAACACAGAATGCTGAAAAATTATGATTCATTGAACTTGCCTGTATACAGTGTTCAAAAGTGGTATATAAATTTTTTAAATGATAAAAATATAATAAGAACGTACAACAGTGTATTATAAAGGTTTTAACCAGCATGATCTTCGTCCAGTTGTATTGCACAAAAATAGTAAAACCACCAATGAGTTACACAGATAATCCTGTACAAAAACAAGACCAACCACCCTTTCGCTTTAGGGTTATTCTGCTGTGATAATCTTTTTTCCTTTGGCAGCAGCAAGCACTGGATTACACTGCACAATTGTCATCTAAGTCTACATGCTGTTCGTGATGAAAGATTTGCCACTGAATAAGAACATTCTTGTATAGAAAGTGCACAAAGGCTGCCGTCCTAAACACAGTTACCCAGAAGTAAATCTCATTGGTGGGGTTTAGTATTGAGCACATGCATAGGATTGCACTGACAGACTACCTGCAGTGTACTACTGTATCCATTGAACAGAATAGTACTCACTTCTGAGTATACATATGCATAACATTGCATCATGAAAATTACTAGCACTTCTACTACCACATCTATACAACCAGACACACAAGCTACATGCTCCCCTAATTCCTGCATAGTTTTAAGTATTTTAGGGCGCAATCCTAACCCCTAATCCTTTCCAGCACTGACATAAAGGCAATGCAGCTCTGAGCTAAGGGAACAAACCTACAATGTTAAAAACTAATTCTAGGCAATTCCTGCTCATCTGACTAGTAAAATCCAACCCAAGCAAAATGGTTTTATTTCCTTTCCAAAAACCTCTGGATTGAATTTGCTAGGTCTTAAAGTGGAAAGTAGTTCCGTAACTACTGTAGTTCTGTAGAGCTGCCACTGAGATTGCCTCCTTGCATGTTGTGTCATACCACCTGAGACAGCATAGCCATTTTTGCAGATAAAACATTAAGCCGTGTTTCTCAAACTGTGGGTCGGAACCTACTAGGTGGGCTGCTTGTCAATTTCAGGTGGGTCCCCATTATTTCAATACTTTATTTTTAATGCTACCAAGGCATATGACTGCATTTGGGGAAATATTACACAACTGTACTTTTAACAGGCTACTACACAGATACCCACCTATAAGTCAATCTCACAGGTAACACAAGGTTAGGTTTTGAGTCAAAAATCATGGAATTTTCTATGACAATCAGATAGGGGTTAAATTTAAGGGGGCATCTGACTAATTCTGTCTGATTTTACCTGAGGTCAGATCCTGAAAAATAACCCACCAATAATTGTACCTCTTCCGGGCCTTGTGTGGGGTTCCTGGCAACTGAGCCTCCTGCCTGCCTGTGCCCAGCTGGTCCCCCCATCGGACCAGGAGCATGAGCAGGCAGGGTAGTGTGGGAGCAACCTGCCGGCCTGGTGCTCCCCTGTGCCCTCCCAGAGGCCGTCGCACACACTCCCTGCTGCAGTCATGCCACCTTCGAGGGGAGGAAGCGGAGCAGGGTGTAGTGGCTGCTACTGCCAGAGTGACGGAAGGCAGGGAGCGCAAGAGGAACATCCTATGCTGCCCACTCCTGAGTGCACAGCTGCAGTGGGCAGGGAGGGAGTCATGCTGCCCCCACGCTGGGGAGCACCTGGCAGGGAGTGGGCAGTACAGGACACTCCATGCCCTCCCTCAGCGAAGGCAGCCAGGACACCCCCTCTCCTCTCTCTCCCCCCGCGGGCAGCAGGACTGTGGCATGACTGCATGAGGTGGTCTCCAAAGGGTGTGGAGAATCACCAGGCCTCTGGGGCTCCTCCGGCTCCCGACGTGATGGGGTAACTGGCTGGGCACAGGTAGGCGGGCGGCACAGCTGCTGGGAACCCCACATGAGGCTTGGAGGAGGCACCACTGCCAGTCTTCCTGCTGAGCTCTGTGACCCAGGCCAGGAGCAGCACCTTTAAATGCTCTCTCACCCCCTCTCCTCCTGCACTGTGCACACACTCAACAGATCTTACTTCCTTTCTTGAAACTCTCCCTCTCCCTCACTTTTCAGTGTTGTCCACCAACAAGAAGCAGGCAACAGCAGGTCAGCATCTCAATGTTGTTGCCAAGAGATCAACAGTCCAAATGCAGGCTCTCAGAGAAAACAGGTCAGAAAACAAACTCAAAGCATAACTTGCCCCTTTCAGCCAATCTGAGCTCTCTCCTAAGGAACACATGCCACCCCTTCTCCAAGGTGCCTTCCCTGCTGGTTGAACTCAATGAACCGGAGCCAGGTATCTTATGACTTACACAAGCACAGCAGCCATGAGGCATGCCTCTCCTGCTGCTTTGACTGAGCAGGGTCCCTTCATGCAGATGTAGCAGCAGTTGCTTTAATGTTCTATACACAGAGTTGAGGCACCTCTTTCTAATGCCACTCCTGCCTTTTTTCCAGTGGAAGCCAGCCACAGTGCAGCCTAATGCACTGAAGCAGCTTAACTTGCTACCTTTTGCAGCGATCGCATCGCTGCCTCCCCCCTGCCCCTGCTGCCTCCCCCCCCGCCCCCAAAGACTTACTACAGGTTTCAAACTCCCGGAGAGTTTGAAAACCGCAGCTTTAGAGTATACAAGTAGGAGTATAGCAGAGTTCCCTACAGGATGGGAGTTACTCTAGACTTTCATCCTGTAGGTCTCAAACCCTCTGAGGGTTTCCTACATCTTTCCTTGTAGGATATAGGAACACGAATTGTGCCAATTTCCCTTTTTCCATCTTCTCAGTTCTTCAAAGTCTAGTCTAGTGAGACGTATCCTATTGCATCCCATGAGGAAAAGTCTCTGATCCAGCAACAAATAAAATAAAATGCATCTTTTATTGGATCACAGATCTTTGGGATTTGAGAGGGGTGCCAGTGTAGCTGGGAACCATGCCAGCATGCTCTTTCATCCCAAGGTCATTGATACCTGATCCAGTGAAGGATACATTTATGACCAATAGGATATTCAATATGTTATTGAAAGCAGAAGCATCTGCAAGCATCTTTTGCTGTACATAATTATTTCTTGACTAGAAAGAACATAAAAGAACATGTTTTCTATAAGCATCTCACGATACCATACTACTGTTAGCCGTTAAAAAGACACACTAATGGAACAATTATTATACCTTTCAGTAAAGGATATGGTAGAAAGAACATTTGGTGTTTTGGAGATAACAGCCTGCAACATGGTGCAAATAACTTTAAAAAACAGACTTAATGTAGATTTTTATAGAAAAATAGTAAACATTTTGTGATATTTCTTTTTGGACACATTAATTGCTTTTTCACACACAAGGAGAACAAAGGAAGCAGCATGCTATATTTATTCAATGAAAGCTAAGCCACAGGGGTTATGGTACATTCTTTCCTCAACACCAGCCAAATTATCTCAGTGCCCAATATTTAAGAGGCTGCAATAATACTCCATCATTTGAGAATGCTAGTAGGGCTTATGCATCATTTTAACAGCATGATATAGCAGACTGCGATCATCTTCATGTTATAGAAAACCCAAAACAAATGGCAGGCTTAGTGAATCATTTTCTTAAATTACTGTTTTTCCCAAAGAAATCTTCAAAAAATAGTAGTGACAAAGTATTGAAAATGCATATTAACTTAACTAATTAAAAGAATGGGAAAAGTAATGTGCTACCTGAAAGAGGCAAATATTTTATGCAACTTTCAGCTGAAACTGAACAAGAGGAAAACAACCCTTTCAACTATCTGTACAGTCTCCAATCTGAGAAAAGGAAACCCCATACTTTAATATTGCATTGATGAGTTTTTAAATTGTACATGCATAATGCTGGAATAAAAATTATGGTCTTCAAACAAAAGATATTTTTGTTTTTTTTAAATACAAAGGGAGTCACTTCAAAGTTAGCACCACTTGTGCCAGGGTAATAAGCGCAAAGATCCACAAGCAGCCCCATTTACACTGGCCCATACCACAAAATATTCCCAGTACTAACATGATAAAGCCACCATTTCACAAGGCACCAATTTAAAGATCTGGTATGAAACATCTCTCCTGCTGTTTGAATAAGGTGAACTCACTCATCATAAGCGAATTCACTGTGCCAGAAACAAGGTATTCAGCCTTAACCCCAGAGGGCATCTTTAACCTCCAGTCTTGTCCTCCATTCCTCATGTATCAAAAGGCTTGGTTGCTGAACAGCTCCTATTCATTACAGCACCAGTTCAGAAACTTCAGAAATGTTGCCCACCTTACTTATCACTTAGTGATAAAGACTACTTTATTCTAAATAAGCAAATCAGAAACGTCTCAGTGTTCCAGGAACTTTTCTGAAGAAATCTACTTTTTTAAATAGAAGACAGGTGTCTTTTTTCTTGACCAAAGTATCTGTAAGCACTGTGATGGCTATTATGGATGTGCTCTGTCTTTTACAAAAATAGTAGCCAATGGGGCACAGGATTTTGGCAGACAACCACCAGTGTGCTGAATGTTGAGTTTATTTTAATTAAACTGCACCACCATCTACAAATGAAAAGGAACCCAGTTGAAATGAACTACATTTTTTATTGCATACTTTAATGTTCAAATATTCTGGTCATAGTTGTATGCTCTTAAAAAATAACATAATTTGGATATACTTAACATATGACATGAATTATCTAAAGGGACTTGAAGAGAGTATGAGATTCAAGTACCACAATGCACACATGCACTTGAACCAATGCTATGCCAATTCAATTATTATCAGTACCCCAAGTCCCTTATGAAATGTTTCATCAGTCACTTCAATAAATGAAGGGAATATTTTTCTTAGGAGAATTTTAACAAAACCAGATACAACTGAACAGTGACTGATGATGAATATAAATATGATGAATTCATTTATTTACTAATGAGTAAGCTCAGATACTTCATTTCCTTTAGAAGATTAAGTTATTTGAATACAAAATGTTACCGTATGTTCTTCCCAAAGATCTAATCTCATAAGCACGATGTCTCTTTCAAAAGCCATCTTTTTAAGAAGGGAAAGAACACTAAATTTTAAAAAGAAAAAAAAATTATGTTTAACTGCATTTGAATGGCCTCATTACAGCCTATACTTTCCTTACATTGGTGCACACAGACATGCATCTAATAAATAAATTGTGCTTGGGAATCTTGCTTTAGAATATAAAGAGAGAAAATAGAGAGCTAAAACTGGTACTAGTTCTTAACATAACACTACTATGATGTTGTATGGCCTTTCTGAGTAAACTGCAGAATCTAATCCCCCATATTTACATTTTGACTAAAAAAAACAACTTTCTTGCATCTGAATAGCTACAAGCAGTATTCCCTTTGCCAAAAGAGCTTTTCCCAACCCATCTTCTGCATAGCAGCTCCAGCCCTCTCAAAAACCAACCTTAAGGCTAGAGACCCATTAGAAAGATGGGGTAAGGAGCCACCAATGGAAGGGGGAATCAACAGAAATCACACCATCTGCTGTGTGAGTGAATGTGCAACCACCTAAAAGGAGATAATATATTTTCTACTGTCACCATTCCAGAATTTTTTCTCTCACAGTTCCAGAAAACCCATAGCCCAGTGTTATTCAAACTGTGCAGTGCGGTTCTTTAGGGAGGTGCCAGGAACTTAAAAAGGAGGCATGGGATGTCCTCTCAGAACAGAATATGAGCCTGTCTTTTGCATATCTTCTGCGCTTTTTTTTTTAAAAGCAGAAGGAATGGGAGTTGCTCAGCAGTGAGAGTGGCTGCTGCCACCCTGCCCTCTTCTCCCTCCACTCCGAGGCCTTCTATGTTGTTTCCAAAGCTCTTCAACGCCAACCCCCATCTGGCAAGTACTGAGCATGCTCAGCTTGCACTCCTTAATCCTCGGTGATCCTTGTCTGGTTGGTTCCTAGTTCCCAGCTTCTCATCAAAGTGAAATCTCTCTTTTCAACCCCCTCCCTCTTCCACTTCCCCCTTTCGATCTCCAAACCTTCCCGCTTTCCTCCCCCTCCCCAAATAAGACATTTCCTATTTTACCAGTCACCAGGGGTCTTAAAGTTGCTTCCATGCATTTGGCAAAGGGGGACACCCTTAACTTTCTAGCAAAAGCCCCACAGAAAAAAAATGAACTAAAAACCTCTAGTTCCCACTTGGCAAGTTCACACATACAAAAATGGGACTATGCATTGAAAGAATAAACTACGTAACTTCACATTTTAGATTACTGGAAAAAGCTATTCATCCTTGAAGATCAAAGGGACTTGACTTATTTTTAATTAAGGGAGACAGTACTTACTTATCTCTATGGAACCATTTGTCCTGTAAAGTACCAGAACCTATATCTATAGCTCCAGCAATTCCTGATGCTTTCTAGTAACAGCACATGCACAAACACATCTACCTGCACACCCATGACAATTGCTCAGCATCTAAAACTAATTTAGGAAGAGTTGTGGGTCAGTAGTAGAGCATCTGTCTATTGCACAGAAGGTCCCAGGTTTAATTGCTGACATCTCAAAGTAGAGGGGGGGGGAACATTCCTGCTTGAAAACCTAGAAAGCCACTGCCAGGGTGTGTTGAATACCAGCCTAGATGGGCCACTGGTTGAATTCAGCTTAGTACTATACATACAGTACAGAGAACAGATGTGGTGATCCAGCCACAGAAATCATGCATTCAGTTCCTTTTCAAGGGCACAGAGGTTGCACGAGCAGATTCTCCTTGCTAGACAGAGCAGCAAGCCTTCAGAGTGCAATTATGAAAGTCATGTTTAAATGTAAGCTGAGAGAGTTCTGTGAGGGCCTCAGTGAAGTGCCTCATACTGTACATCACATATCTTAATACATGAGAATGTTTTCCTAGACACCAGGTCCTCTCCTTTAGCAATTAAACTGTCATTAATCACAAACAGGTGCAGCCTGTTTATTTGCAAATTTTATATCCACAGATCTGGCTTAATGTGGGTTCCCTGGAACCGCACTGAGCCAAACACAGCTCCACCTGAACCCTATGAAGGGATTTCTGAAGCCCACAGAGGCAATGCAGATAGACACCTGCACCCTCTCTGCAGGCTTCAGAATGGCTGGAAAGGCTAAAAAAGTGACTTTTAAAATGCCTTATTAGGCATTAGGAGACCTGGGGACCTGTCTAGCAAGGTCCAAGAACGGATCCCTCACAGATACCAAGGCCCAACCTGTATACACATAGCTTCACACAATTTTTTTTTTTACAGAGCCTTTAGTTTTCGGACACATGCTCCCATTTCTGCCTGAGACAAGGCAGAAGTCACAAAGGGCTGAAAATTCTTGACACAGAAAATTATGCAGTGCGCTGAACTAGGCAGAAGTTTGACTGGAACTAGTATAAATGAGGAAACAAAAAAAATCTACCAAAATAGAAACTTAAACTTTCCAGTTATA